>NW_015164239.1:220575-220691 GCF_001447785.1 Gekko japonicus
GCCGGAAGGAGAAGAAAACAGACGAAGCTCCTCCACGTCAACGGGAGTGAAAAAGAAACCAGCACGCATAGAAACGGTTCTGAAGGTGCCCGGAAGAAGCTTTTTAACAGAAATTC
>NW_015164239.1:220881-221008 GCF_001447785.1 Gekko japonicus
TTGGGTCAATTTCATGTTCGTTGCATCGCTGACACTGTCTAACCATCTCATCCTTTGCCGTCCCCGTCTTCTTTGACCTTCAATCTTTCCCAGCATCAGGGTCTTTTCCAGTGAGTGCTCCCTTCTC
>NW_015164239.1:223863-331224 GCF_001447785.1 Gekko japonicus
GGACATTACTAACAGTTTAATTTACCAGTTAATATATCACTCAGCTTTCTCTTTCTCCCACTATATACCCTCCCAATTTTTCTATTTTAAGCGAAATACCTCTCCTTTTTAGGAGAGTCAATAAAACCTTTATACACACACACAAAAAAAAAGATAACACAACCGTTAAACATCCAGTCATTAAGACCAACTACCGGCAATGGGGCCGGGACATTACTCTTCTTTTCTCTCCTTTGTCTCCACCCTTCCCCCTGAAAGGTGTCACTATTAGTCCAAACATTATTTCAATTGCCCAACGATTAATCCCTTTTTCCTGACCCATTAACAGTTTATGTTTCTTAATGTTCCTGGGGACTATGTGACAAACAAGGCATCTGCCTCAGGTCACCTTTTTAGGTATAAAAAGAAAGCATCCAGCCATTGCGCTCTCTCTCTCTCTCTCTCTCTCTCTCTCTCTCTCTCTAGCACAGCTCTCGCGCTCTCTCTCTCTCTCTCTCTCTCTCTCTCTCTCTCTCTCTCTCTCTCTCTCTCTCTCTCTCTCTCCCTTCTACCTTCCTAACCCCACCCTATCTTGCTGGTTCCATTCTTAGCGCTGTTTGGAACCTTCCAAATGTGTTGCTGGTCAACTCAAAACCCCTTCCCATAGTTTATCCCTTTTTTGCTGCAGAGTCGACTTACCTCATCAGACAGGTAACGTATCACCCAACCAACGATATCTCCTGCTAATGCAAACGTCTCTCTACTTTTCTATTTGAATTCCTAGATCTGTATTATTTGCTTGTATGCTTGATTTTATATTGTATGTGTGTGAATCATTAGTAAAGAAATCACTGCTTCAGTACATCTAGACTCAGTGTCTATTTCTGGGATCTTGAAAATCGAACTCCTGTATATATAGGTTATTGGTCCCATAGTTAATGCCTATTCATAATTCCCCAAGCTATTATTGAGAAATAAGGCAGTTTGGCTAACAAGGCCGATTCTTTTTTTTACTATAGATTTATGGTAATAGCAAGCCAAGTGATTTGTTTTGTTACAATATATGGTTTGGATCAGGGTCATATGAAGGTGCCCAGGTGGAATCTTTGTCTGAGGTCATCAGCCCTACTTTTACTATAGAGTTTCCTCCCAAATACCAGACTGTCGCCTGGATGTTACCGGCATGATGATGTCACTTTCTATGTGACTTCACCATGTTGCCAGTGATGTCACATGGACCTTCCTCTCTCTACTGGTAACTCCCCTGCTGACCAGCTGATTTTGGTGGTGGTGTGTGTGTGTGTAAGGCCTGGTGGTGGGGTACCCCCACCTCCACCAGAGCATCTGGCAACCCTAGCCTTGTTGTTCCTTGTAACAAGGAAACAGATGTAGTAGTATGCAATCAGAGTGCATTGGGCCCCACAATCCATTACTGTCAGCAATTGCAGATGCTTCAGTGGTCCCTTTTTACTAGTGACCATCACTGATACTTTCTGGCATCTCTGGGGGATGACTTTAATTATTATTTTTTCGACCAACGTGAATTGCTAGAGGTGCTTGAGAGCCTTTAGCTTCATCCCTAGGTTAAATATTTGAATAGAGGATATAGCATCTTGTCTCTAGTGAGTGTGTATGTTATGTGCTGTCAGGTTGCTTCCTTGATCTGCTTTTTGAGATCCAGTATGGTGTAGTGGTTAAGAGTGTTGGACTAGTATCTGGGATACCTGGGTTTGACTCCCCACACTTGCTATGGAGGCTTGTTGGGTGATGTTTGGACAGTCACACTCTCTCAGTCTAACCTACCTCACCGTGTTGTTGTGATGATAAAATGGAGGAAGAAATAGAGTTGGTTTTATACCCTGCCTTTCACTACCTGAAATAGTTTTGGAGTGGCTTACAATCGCCTTCCCTTCCTCTACCCACAACACACCCCCTGTGAGGTAGATGGGACTGAGAGGGGTCTGAGAGAACTGTGACCAGCCCAAGGTCACCCAGCTGTCTTCATGTGGAGGAGTGGGGAATCAAACCCAGTTCTCCAGATTAGAGTCCACCACTCTGATTCCCCACTCCTCCACTGGCTCTGGAAAGGAGAATTATGTAAGCAGCTTTGGATCCCCATTAGGGAGAAAGGCAGGATACAAATGAATTAAATAAATTAATTAAAGCTTATGGTGATGCTATGAATTAATGATCTCCAAAATGTCCTATCATTAAAAGGCTTTGCTCAGCTCTTGCAAACCTTGACTGCCTATATTGAGGCAATCCATCTTGGATCTTCCGCTTTTCCTACTGCCTTCAACTTTTCCTAGCATTATTGTCTTTTCCTAGCATTATTGTCTTGTATTTTCATGATATAACCAAAGTACAGTAGCCTCACTTTAGTAATTTTAGCTTCTAGTGAGATTTCAGGCTTGATTTTATCTAGAATTCACTTACTTGTCTTTTTGGCAGTTCATAAAACTCTCCCCCAACACCATGTTTCAAATGAATCAGTTTTCTTCACTGTCCAACTTTCATATCCATAGGAGAAGGCCATACCCTGAATTGTCTTGATCTTGGTCTCCTGAGACACTTCCTTTCACTTAAGGATCTTTTCTAGTTCCTTCATGGCTCCCCTTCCCAGATTCAATCTCCTTTTCATTTCTTGGTTGAAGTCTCCCTTTTGGTTGATGAGAGAGCCAAGGAATAGAAAAACGTTAATTTCAGTTTCTTCATCATTAACCTTAAAATTGTGTAATTCCTCAGTAGCCACTATTGTTGTCCTCCTGTGTTGCACTTTCTCCTTTAAACTTCATAAGTAGTCATTTCAAATATTTTCTGTCAGTACTGTGGTATCATTTGTATATCTCAAACTGTAAATATTCCTTCCACCAGTTTTCACTCCACTTTAATCTAAATTTATTCTAGTTTTTGTTATGATTAGTTGTACATATAGATTGAATAAACAGGGAGATAATATAGATCCTTGTATGACATCTTTGCCGAAATAGAAACCATTCTATTTCCCCACATGCTGTCCTAACAGTAGCCTCTCATCCGGAGTACAGATTACACATCAGATGTCATGGCACACCCATTATTTACAAAGCATCCATAGCTTTTCATGATCCACAGTCAAAAGCTTTACTATAATCTATAAAACACAAGCTGATTTTCTTCTGAAATTCTCTTGTATGCATCAGTAACCAATGTAAATTTGCAATATGATCTCTCGTGCCTCTTTGTTTTTTTGAATCCAGCCTGAACATCCGTGTCTCTTGCTTCGTATATGGTAAGAGTCTTTGTTGTAAAATTTTGAGCATCACTTGGCTTGCGTGGGTACTCTAGTGAGTACCTGTGCATATACTTGCATGCTCATGAACACTAATGAGCCATGTAGCAAAGAGTCTATCACCTCGCTGGAAATGTTTATTTTGACCTTTTGGAGTTGAGGGCAACTATGTTCTTCTAGTAGTCAAGTAAAGTATAGTATTTCTTTACCCAAAAGACTAAGCACACTTTGCTTTTCAACCAGTGCAGAACTGGCTTTTGCTGAGTAAATGAATATACAGTGTTTTGCATTTAGAGAAAAGCTCCTGGCAATTTGTTGATGCTGGAGAACATTAGTGTGAGAACAGAGATGTAACAGTTTCAAGCACACAAATGTGACCTATTTTCATCTGTGAAAAGCTGAAGGGCACCAGGTTTTTTCTTTTTCTTTTGCAGTCTCGGGAACTTTGCTGTTTAAAAGTAGAAGTGTGTGGAAGACGAAGGAGGAAGACAAGGCAAAGTAAGATTTATTATTTATATGTGGCTTCCTTATTGTATGTGTGTGTGTGTGGGGGGGAAAGCTGCTCTTGCCAACCATGTCTTTGTCCACATGGAAGTTTGGAGAGATCCACCTTCCCTTACCCCAGGTTACCTCTCTCTGGATATTTCCACTGCCACTGCTGGACTAGCACTTCAGCACTCTTTACTACAGTGTCTTGTAAAGGGTTTGTCTCTTCACCTTGTCTCCTGCCTCACACTCATCAGCTACAACAGGGACTTGCTTGCACACTTCAGGGATGAAGGGATCTACAGCTGTCCCTCCCCTTTCTTCTCCTGGATGAGAACGAATGAAGTAGGTATTGTATAGGCTCAGAGATCAGCTACCAACATTCAACTGATAAAGAAGTTTAATAAAGTTATCAAAGCACACATGGTCTATTGATACAGCAAACTGAGCAAGACTAAAATTAAAAGCAATATAATCAGAAATCATCTTTCCCTGCTTCTGAACATATGCTAATCATGGTAAATTTAGAATAAGCCCCTCTTCCTTGGAGTTACAGCATCTTAAATCATTCATCACCAGGGGTCGTTTCCTGCTGGAGCGTGGCAGAGCGGGAATCCAGCAGAAAGAAGCCTGGAGTGCCCCCCCGCCATTCCTGGCCTGCCTGCGTAGGCATATGGGCCAGGGAAGCCCTGCAGAGCCCCCCACCGCCTTTCCCCTGAGCCTCTCCGCTCTGCGGAGAGACTCGGGGAAAGGGGGGGACTTAAATGCCTGAGTTCCCTGCCCGATGTTCTCTAGGTGCCCCGCAGCCACGGGGCACCTGGAGAACATCAGGCAAGGAACCCAGGCATGTCTGCCTCCCTGCCCTCCCCTCCTCCAGCCAGCTCACCACAGCGGGCTAGCTGGAGAAGGGGAGGGGAGGTGGGCAGACATGCCCCCCTTTCCTGTGAGCCTCTCCGCTTCTGCCAAGAGGCTTTCCTGTGAGCCTCTCCGCTTCTGCCAAGAGACTTGGGGAAGGGGGGATTTAAATGCCTGGTTTCCCTGCCCGATGTTCTCTAGGTGCCCCGCAGCCATACGGCACCTGGAGAACATCGGGCAGGGGACCCAGGCATGCTTGCATGCCTGCCCTCCCCTCCTCCAGGCAGCCTGCCATGGTGGGATAGCTGGAGAAGGGGAGGGGAGGTGGGCAGACAATGCCCCCCATTTCCCCTGAGCCTCCCCGCTTCTGCGGAGAGACTTGGGGGAAGCAGGGAGATTTAAATGCCCAGGTTCCTTGCCTGATGTTCTCTAGGTGCTACACAGCTGCAGGGCACCTGGAGAACATCGGACAGGGAACCCAGGCATGACTGCCTCCCTCCCCTCCCCTCCTCCAGCCAGCCTGCCACGGTGGGCTAGCTGGAGAAGGGGAGGGGAGGCAGGCAGACATGCACCCCTTTCCCGTGAGCCTCTCCACTTTTGTGGAGAAATTCAGTGGAGGGAGGGGACTTAAATGCCTTTCTTTCCCTTCCCCAGATGGGGAAGGGAGAGAAAGGCATGCTTGCATGCCTGCCCCGTGTCAGGGGGTGTGGCATATGCAAATGAGTTATGCAAATGAGCTCCTGCACCTCTTTTTCTATGAAATGACTTCTGTTCATTACCTTATTTTCTCGGGGGCTTCTTTCCCTTGTTTCAGTAATATGTGCTCAAGATGGCATCCATGGCTTAATCCCTCATGTTAATTGGACAGAGTTTAAGAGCACAACAGAGTAAAGTCTGGTCTTGTCAGATCTCAGAAGCTAAGCAGGCCTTACCCTGGCAAGTACTTGGAAGGGTGACCTCCAAGGAATATCTGGGCTGGGATGCAGAGGCAGGTTATGAAGCCACCTCTATAAAATGTCCTAGCCCCGCTAGGGGTCACCAGAAGTCATCACGACTTCCAGGCTTGCAAGCGTGTGCGTGCGTGCACACACACACCCTCACAAAAATAGTTTTAAAAAAGTGCACAACAGAGTAGATTTGAAGAAAGGAACTTCTTCTCCAAATCCAGAGATTTTATAAGCTCTTGTTTGACTTTCTTCATGTGGGATTCTGTGGCTGAGGTGTTAGCTAAAAGTGCTTGTGTTCCTCTGACCAGAGCCATAAACATACATCTAGACAGTACTACTGCAATGTGCTCTACTTGGAGCTACCCTTGAAGAATGTTTGGAGGTATATAAAATATGGTATATAAATATATTACCGTGAAGATGTAGTGTGAGAAGTAGTTTTAAATGTAAAATATTTAATATAAATGTATCCCCACAGAAGTTATTTTTATTATACCTCATAGACAGTGTTTCAAAAATCCTTTAATGTAATGAAGGAGGTGTTGGGGAGAAATATTTATTCTTTGTTTATGCCAAAGAATTCAATTTCTTCATGTATTTTCTTTATATTTTATTATCAGTATATTTTTAAAATGTGTGTGTGTGTGTTCCGAGACTGCAGCTTGTGCAGAACGTTGCTCCTAGACTGCTGACTGGGGCCAGCTATCTGGAGCATATGACCCTGATATTACAGCTTTTACACTGGCTACCAACCTAGTCTTGACCCAATTAAAATGATTGGGGTGGCCTTGGGCAAGTAGCTCTCATTTTTGGCCTAACCTACCTTACAAGATTTTTGTAATGGTAGAAGGGGATAACATAACACATACCACTATAATATACTAATATATCTTTAAAGGCACCCTCAATTGTAAGTAAGTGAACAGTGCATTTGAAGGGGCCCACCTCCATCACCACTCCGTAGCCTCTTAGCATCCCTGTAAGTAATCTCACTGCTCCAGGGGCGGTACTGCCCCCTCTTGGAGCCTCTGCTTTAAACTCTGTTTGAATGGCATAATATAAAGATGCCCATCTGGAGAGATCAATATTAAAATGCTGCTCTTTTCTCCCCCGGTACTCAGAGCGATATTTCACATTTAAAGTGAAAGGGTCTGGTGAAGACACTCAGGACATTGTACTACATTCACGATCCCCAGTTTCTACTGTGTTCCATTATACCAAGTACTGTCATCCCCAAATGGAAATTCTGCTGCCAAAGAATTCCATTTCTTCATGTGTAAGTATCTGATCACCCACATTCCAGGCCATGTGTTTTCTTGGGAGAAATATTTCTGCTTCCACGAGCCAGATTTTCAAGGAATTTGGAATTTCTGTGTAAGGACAAGAGAAGTAGAAAATGAAAAAAGCAATGGAGATCAGAAACTGAAGGTAACTGGGCTGCAATAAAAACCACAGGTGGGGGACATGATGTCGCATAGGAGCTTGAAAACCCCTAAAGACTCTTCATCCTTCCATGTCATATCTGCTGAAAACTTCATCTTTAGGTCACCTATGAAGAAGTGGTGGAACAGCCCCACTGAGCCATGAGTGCTGGTCCATTCAGCCCTTTGAGGTGCCCAAGCACACAGTGACTGTCTGGAGCCTCCACCCAGCAAAGCACTCCTCTCCCATCTTGCCTGAATCTTGGAGGGGTTTTGCCTACTCATCTTTTTTGGTGTGCTGCCACCAACTCACCTATTGATGAATTACCTGCAAAGAGGGCCAGTGTTCCAAGCTTCCCTTCCCACTTTGCTGTTCTACAGCTCCACCTAGTGCCTATGTCTCCCACTATCTGGCAATTGGTTACCATAGGGATGGCTTAGTATACTTGTGCACTCCTGGGGAAATAACCGTTTAGCAACTGACTGCCTCCCTTTTATCAGTGCCCATTTTAAATAGCATTTACAAGCAGCAGAGGAATATAAAAGCATTTCCCTGTCCCTCACTCTGCATGTGTCCTAGGTGGTATTATTCTAAGGGAGGCTCCTTAACTTAGAGGCTGCAATTTTCTGAAAGTTTCCTATTACCTTGGAGTCATTGTCCTGGCCAGCAGCCTTTTGTCTGCTCTGTGTGACTATGGCAGCCATTAAGATGAAGCTCAGGTGTAAGAGCTCCTTTTCCCACATGTATCCAGCTAGAATATATCTGCCAAAAATGGATCCCTCTGTCCCTCTATGGCAAGGAATTTTATCTCCTCTGTTTCCTCACCCTCTTGTGGGTCAAAGAACCCTTGCTTGAAATCTCCAGGAAGATACAATCTAGCCCCTTGCACTCCCAAGTTTCTGTGCCAACTTCTGGGTGGCAGATTCCAGCTAAGGTGTGAGCTAACCATTTCATTGTCTCTGGCCAGAATAACATTTGCAGTGTCTGGATGGTTGGTACTTGGGAAATACTTGAAGGTACTTTACTTCTCTCTTCCTGCCCGACTTCTGCTAGAAGAGAAAAATATTTAAAAGCTGAATTGTGGGGTTGTGTCCAACCCAACCCCCAAAATAAAATGCATTTCTCCACAGAAGGCATAAAGATGGGTTTTGGTTTCAATTTAATGTAAGTTGGCATGCTCAGAATGGCATATTTCTTTGTAGTTAAGAGACTTCATGTGTGGGCAGCAAACCTGCAGAGATAGAATGCAATGAATTTTTCCTGCCAAAAATAATATGCTCTTCACCCATCATCTGTCAGCCAATGTGGAACTCAAAGATCCCAGCGCAATTGGTCATGGCTAAGTGTCACTGAAACTAATGGAATGAACAAATATTATGGACTAACTTAAACTTTATTGCTTTGAATGGACCATAATTACAACTATCTTTTACTGGATCTGGGATCATTACCTGTAATTATAATATATTATACAAACTGGGAAGTTTTGCAAAGGTTTATGTAATTTGTGTCTTTTATATAATATCTCTGCTGCTGCTGGTCATTCCTTTCCACTAGTAATGTGGGGAGGGCAAATCAACATCCAGCAGAGGTAATCTACCTTTGGTTTTAATTTGTTCTATTATAATAATTTCTTTTTCCTTCTTTAGTGTTCCTCAAATAAGGGAATAAAGGATTCTATGACTGTACCTTTGAATCGACTAACCACGGGAGAGAGAGTAAGAATAGCACATGTGAGTCCTGGATGCAAACAAACAAACAGCTCCCCAAACCCTCTGTGTATTTAGCATTTCTCAACCCCTTTTCAGCTGTTAGATAGCAGTGCTCAAAATTGTATACATAACATAAAAATGATTGAAATTGCCATAACAATATATTACAATATTTTCTAAAAACTGATTAAAAAATTGAGTCTTGTAGTACTTTAAAGACCAACGAAATTTTCCAGTTCACTTTGTCAGAGAAAAGTTGATAAAACACCCTGTTCCCACTCTTCATTTCAGCCCTCCAACCTATGAGGTTATTAGTCAATGTGAATCCTGAAGTCCTTGGAATCACCTTCCCCAGAGGCAAAGGTTCCTTGCTGGGGGAAGTGGAATAGGGGAAGATTAGTGACCACTGGCACCTTCCAGTGATGGTTTATGGGATCCAACCATGTACATGTTGAATTATCCCTAATAATCTGTCATTAATCTGATATATGGTCTCCCGCATTGCTACTTTAAATAAGATATCAAATGCCATAGTTTCTAAATCAGACCTCCTTACTGTAAGCTGAGTGGTAGGGACATTAGTCTGATAAATAACAAATCATCCCACTGAGAAAATTCATCTTATAAGTGATGGTTGTTCTGAAACTGGGGCCAGTTCCCAAGCCTCAAGGATTCTGAATCAAAGGTGCAATGGGAGTTCAGTGTCTCCAAGACACATGTGCCTCCAATTCTAATTGCAACCACAGAGCACAGGTTAAGGCAGCGTCAATCTGCCCCTCCCTGCATGTTGTTTTTTTAATCTTGAAATGACACTGGGGAACTGTTACTTTTTTTGGTGGGAAAGGTTATGTGTAACTGGCTATGTGTACATTTCCCCACTGGAGCAAATAGTGCCCTCCTGAGGCCATTTCAGGATTCGAAAAGAGTATGGAAGCTGAAGCCACTTCTACCCATACTCCTCAACTGCAATCTGAATTTGGTCTACATGTATCTGTGTGGCTCTTTATGGCAGCCATAGGGACTTTGTATAATGGAAATTAGCTCAGTGTTTCAGAATCTCCCTTTCTCTTGGAAACTTTCATTGAACAATGTAGAAAATGAAACCTACAATATTTGTCTATAAATATTTGATATTTGATAGATGCAAAGTCTCAGAAATGAATGGAAGAAGGAGCTAGATCACTGTTTTGCCAAAGCAACAAAATATGGCCCTAAAGTCTATATGTGTTGTTCCTATGGACTTTAAACTGCAACATTTGGCAAAAAAATTATGTTTAGGACATACCGGACACCACAATGCCTTTTTAGCCAATGATTAAGTAAAGTGTCTAATTGCTGGTGGAGTAATTCACAAGATACATCTCTTAAACATATGTTCTGGGCTTGTCCAGTTATTTGGTCTTTTTGGGAGGAAGTAATTATTCATATCAATTTTGTGTTAAGATATTAATTGATCTTTGAGGATGCTTATGTACTTTTAAACTATTTTACTGTCTCCTGAAGACTAACTGATGGTCAGTGAAAGCTGACCAGTTGTGCCCATACTGCTGCTAAAAGACTTATATTACAGAATTGGAGAGAGAAATGCCAACCTCCGGTAATCCAATGGGTTGAGGAGTTTATAACCTTACGGGCATTTGACTGTATGGCAAATAGATGAGAACTATGCATGGTCATATTTTTAGATATCTGGAAATATTTTACAGATGCTTATATGTAGACTAAACACCATTGTAGTTATAATTTGTTTTATATATAATGTAAGACCACCATAAGCGTGTATATGTTCTTTTTGTCTGGAGTACAATAAATTAAATTTAAAATTAAGAAAAGTGTAAATCAGCTCTAGGACAAATAAGGGAACAGAGGAAAAATTATTTGGTAGATGATGCACTGTTAGAAATGAGTTGGAGTTCATCAGTAATAATGACAATCCTTTTTATTTTTATTTTTTTAGGACAAAGCTTATGATATATTTGTGACACCAGAAAACTGGTAAACATTTTTCTTCATATATGTTTATCCTGATGGCTTTGCTGCTCAAGTTCAAACTTCACTTTATCCACATCTTAATTGCTTGAGAAAATGTGTTCTCAGTAATCATTTTAAAAATAGCAAATGATTGGTGGTGGAAATTGCCATCAAGTCACAGCTGACGTATGTAGGATATTCAAGGCAAGAGATGTTCAGAGGTGGCTTTGCCATTGCCTGCCCCAGTATAGCAATCCTGGACATCCTTGGTGGTCTCCCATCCAAGTACTAAGCAGGGCCTGACCCTGCTTACCAGCCAAGATCAGGCTAGCACGGACCATTCAGTTCAGGTCAGCAAATGATTAGCATGGTGCATTTCCTCCCCTTGCAGGCTGGAGGGGACCTTTCACCCTCATCCCTTTTCTTGCAGTCCTTGGCCAGGAGCTCATCTACTGCCAAAGTACAAGGGATAGTGTGGGAGAAATATAAATGGCTTCAGACAAGAGGAAATATTTGAAAATATCTAGATTTGGCAAAAATTCCAGTTTCCAAATTCACACAAATTCCAGATTCACTTCAGGTCCAGCAGCCCCTTAGAGATCAACAAGATTTTTGGGGTACAAGCTTTCGAGCGTGCAAGCTCCCTTCGTCAGATAGGAGTTGGAATAGAGATCTCTGAGCCTTTATATCCCAGTCAGAAGGTGTTGCAAAGTGGAACTTGGGATACAGAGTTATAATGGGCATTGTAATCAGCTTGATTAGCGCAGAGGGGAAATGCTTGGGTGCAGAAAATTAACATATGTAGTGTGATAAGATTCTTATGTCCCCATTCAGCACTGGGGGGAGGGGGAATCCAGTGTTCTGAATTTGTGAATGAATTCTTCACTTTCTGATTGGGATCTGATCTCTATTCCAACTGTTATCTATGAATGGAGCAAGCTTGGACTCTCGATAGTTTATAACCAGAAAATCACATTGGTCTGTAAAGTGCTACTGAACTCGAATCTAGCTGGTCTACTGCAGGCCAACATGGCTACTCTTCAAAAGTAATTCACAGAGTCCTTAGCAGAGGACCTCTAAGCCAGGCCTCTTAAATTAAAAAAACAATCCCTGTCTACTGCACTATTCTGGCATTTTTGTGTGGCTATGCTCACATTTTATTATTGCCGTGTGTTCACATTTACAAAATATGTTGCAATATATTTTACACTTTCTGGAAATTATTTAACTCACAAAGTTGATGCAATGTGTATTCAGATGTTCAGGTTTATGATAGAGGTTTTTGTCATCTAGTCAGAAGGACCTAGATGTGCGCTTGGGATATGATCTATGTGCAGAGGAGCAGGATTTCATCTGTAAGCGGAAGAGATACGTTGCTGCTGCGTTGAAAAAACTTCTACATCTAAAAGAAGATCTGTATGATGATGAGGTAAGATATCTAGAACAATGTAAAACAACCATAAAATGTATGATGATGGGGTGCATACACATAACAATAGGCCCATTCACAGTTACAATAAACACATGTGCAGTTCGGGTTGTTTGTTCATTATACATGTGTTGAGTAAATCTCATGCTACATTCAACACACTTATACCCGAACATGCAGTTTAAAAACCAC
Source organism: Gekko japonicus (assembly GCF_001447785.1). NCBI lineage: Eukaryota > Metazoa > Chordata > Lepidosauria > Squamata > Gekkonidae > Gekko > Gekko japonicus. Next base: position 236,128 of record NW_015164239.1, read on the forward strand.
ATTTATCTAGGTACTGGTCCATGGTTTTATTTGTAAACTTAATACACTTCAGCTCTTTCTTATAAACAGATGAATATTTTATTCTTATTTATTTATTCATTCAATTTATACCCTGCCCTCTTCGTCGAAGCAGGCTCAGGGCGGCTTACATAAAATGCATATAAATACAGTTAAAATCATCCATAAAACATCATGACAAATTAAATAGTAGTTATCCTAAAGTGCTGGAACAGTATTCAAGTAAAGCGCAAGAGCAGAGGTTTCAAGTCAAACAGTGTTACTTAGGTGGTAGTCATGGTGGTATACTCACATCAGCTCGGTTGATCAATTTATTTATGTGGTGAGCACAGGCTGTGAGTTGTGGGCCACGGCACAGGGTCACTCCTCAGGTGTTTAGTGCGGCTTCTAGTTGAAGGCCTGGTGGAAGAGCTTTGTCTTGCAGGCCCTGTGGAATTGTAAGATGTCCCGCAGGGCCCTGATCTCCTCCAGGAGCTCATTCCACCAGTATGGAGCCACCACTGAGAAGGCCTGGCCCTGGTTACTGCCAGCCTGGTATCTTTGGAGCAGGGGTGTCAAACTCAGGACTCTTTTTGTAGCAGGAGCTACTTTGCATATTAGGTGACACACCCAGGGGTCATTTGGGGGGGGACGCGGGGGGACGCCATCCCCCCGGGTGAGGTGCGGGAGGGCGGGGCCTGGAGCTCCCTGCTGGTGCCCGCTGGAGGTCGCCACCGGCTGTGGGGAGGACACACTTCCGGTGATGTCAGGGGGTGTGGCATATGCTAATGAGTTATGCTAATGAGTCCCCCTAGCTCTTTTTCTACGAAATGACCCCTGGACACACCCCTAATGTAGCCAATCCTCCAAGAGTTTACAGTAGCCCCTGTAAGAAGAGCTCTGCAAGCTCTTGGAGGATTGGCTACATTAGGGGTGTGTCGCCTAATATGCAAAGGAGTTCCTGCTACAAAAAGAGCCCTGAAACTCATTTGTTATAAGGGCCGGATCTGACATAAATGAGACCTTGTTGAACCGGGCCATGTGTGTCATAAAATGTAATGCCAGGTATCAGAGATATAATGAAAGATTTTTTTAAACTTTAAATAAAACATGCTTAAAACACTAGCACTCTTGCAATATTTTGTCCATTTAACAGTCTCTGATAACTGACACCTCTTGTTCTGAGTTATTGCAGCAGCAGAACTAGAAAAGGAAGCAGGAAACAGCCAGGGCCTTGCGGCCTGGATTACAGCTCTCCGAGGGCCTGATCTGGCCCCCGGGCCACATGTTTGACACCCCTGCTTTAGGGCCTGGGAGGGCCAGCCGGTTTTGGGCCCCTGAAGGCAGTGCTTTCTGGGGAACATATGGGGAAAGGCGGTCCCTTAGGTATGCTGGACCCTGACCATAAAGGGCTTTATAGGTCAAAACCAGCACCTTGAAGCAGCTAGTGCAGTACTTTTAGCACAGGTTGGATGTAGTCCTGTGTAGAGAGACCCATTAACAGCCTGTCCGAGGCATTCTGCACTAGCTGCAGCTTCCGGATTTGAAACAAGGGTAGCCCCATGTAGAGAGCATTACAGTAGTCCAATCTCGAGGGGACCATCGCATGGATCACTGTTGCCAAGTCGCTGCGTTCAAGAAAGGGAACCAACTGCCTAATTAGCTAAAGATAATAGAAGGCTGACTTGGTGGTGGCTGCTACCTGGTCCTTCATTGTTAAAAAGGCATCCAGGAGCACTCACAAACTCCTAACCTCTGGCACTGGCACCAATTGCGCCCCATTGAAGGTTTGGAGTGGGATCCCTACCCTTGGGCTACCCCAGCTCAGACACAGGACCTCTGTCTTTGTTAGATTCAGTTTCAGTTGACTCAGTCTAAGCCAACCAGACACGGTTTGTAACACCCAGTCCACATTTTCCAGAGACAGCAAGGCAGTGGATCAGTAGCTGATGGTTGACTGTGTCAAACACTGCCAACAGGTCCAACAACAACAGCACTGCCGATCCGCCTCAATCCAGGTGCCTCCGGAGGTTGTCTGTGAGGGCAACCAGTGCTGTCTTTGTCCCGTGGGAAAACCAGACTGGAAGGGATCTAAGGTGGAAGCATCATACAATATTTATTTATTTATTTATTTATTTATTTATACTTTCAATTTGTACCCCGCTCACCCCCGAAGGGCTCTGAGCGGCTTACACGGTGCATGGTGCAGAGACCTATGCAGAAACCCTAACTATGGCTACAGTAAGTCTGGGGGTGGGGCCCTACCAGGTACCCTTCAGGCTCCGATAGTTCGTTATTTATCCGGCGAGTGAGCGACTTCTTCCAGCTCTCTCCGGTGCGGCTTCCGCGGTCTCCACTGTTCTTCTCCAACTCTCTGGCGACTCCTCTCGGGGGCTGTTGGTTATGGGCCCTGGTGCACAGCTGCGGTGGGCGTCACAACATCCTTTGCGGCTCCGGACGTCCTCCTGCTGGCCACGTCATCAGCTGCCGAGCCAACTGCCACCTTGGGATGTCGCTGCCTCTCTTCTTCACCTCCGTGCTGTTCGCCGCCATGTTGCCGCCGCTTCTCGATTCCTCGCTCGGCTGGAGCCCAGTTTCGAAAGCTCTGTAACTGGATTGTCACCACCCTCTTGATTAACTTGCCAAAGTAGGGCAAGTTGGAAATTGGCCAGTAGTTAGCCAATTCGACTGGGTCCAGAGATTGTTTTTTCAAGAGGGGATGAACCACGACCTCCATAAGTGTCCCAGGGAACTGACTCTCCAAGAGGGACTTGTTGATAATCTCCCTTAGGACATGTCGGAACCCATCGCGACCAGCTTTAACTAGCCACAATGGGCACGGATCAAGGAGACATGTGGCGGGGCATACAGTTAACAACAATTTGGTTGTTTTTTTTTAAAAAAACCCAATTTTTATTAGGATATATTCATTCACATTCATTTTTAATTCACACACTTATAATTATCCAATATCCTACCCCCTCCCTTTCCCCTACAAAAGGCTTCCCGCAGTGCTCCGACCTCCTGCACATTGCTTAGATGTTATTCTATATATTCTCTCATGTACTTTCAACAGGTAACAATTACTATCATGTACAATCACTTCATTACATTTTCAATAAGTATCAAAACAAAATATAATACCTTTTGCTTCTCCACTTTTTTCCAAATATTCTTTCAAATCATTCCAGTCCTCAAAGAAATCTTCTGCTTCCATGTCGTTTAATTTTCGCGTCATCTTATCCATTTCTACCATGTGTAATAATTTTCTAATCCAGTCTTTCACTTCCGGGACTTGGTCTTCTTTCCAACATTGGGCATAAGTCATTCTAGCAGCAGTAATCATATACCACATCAATGTTCTTTTAGCCATATTAACTTCTTCCATTTTTAGTCCCAGAAGAAGAATTTCAGGTTCTTTTTTAAATTTACACTTCACGATTTTTTGCATTTCTGCATGGATCACTCATGGATCACTGCCTTGTCGTGGCGAGGGGGCTTGTGTAGTTCAGTGAAGCTGTGGGCTATGCCGTGAAGGGCCACCCAAGACGGACAGGCCACAGCAGAGAACTCAGACCAAGCGTGATCCCCTGGAGAAGGTAATGGCAACCCACTCCAGTATGTTTGCCAAGAAAACCCCATGGACAGTATCAAAAAGCTAAAAGATATGACGCCGGAAGATGAGCCCCTCAGGTCGGAAGGTGTCCAATATGCTCCTGAGGAAGAGCAGAGGGCAAGTACAAGTAACCCCAGAAAGAGTGAAGCAGCTGGACCAAAGCCGAAAGGATGCTCAGTTGTGGATGTGTCTGATGGTGAAAGGAAAGTCCGATGCTGCAAAGAACAATACTGCATAGGAACATGGAATGTAAGATCTATGAATCAAGGCAAGCTTGATGTGGTCAAAAATGAGATGGCAAGACTGAACATCGATATCTTAGGAATCAGTGAACTAAAGTGGACAGGAATGGGCGAATTTAACTCAGAAGACCATTATATCTACTACTGTGGCCAGGAATCTCGTAGAAAAAAATGGTGTGGCCTTTATAGTAACAAGAGAGTGCAAAAGGCAGTACTGGGATACAATCTCAAAAATGACAGAATGATTTCTGTCCGATTCCAAGGCAAACCATTCAACATCACAGTAATCCAAGTCTATGCCCCAACCACTGATGCAGAAGAGGCTGAAGTGGACCGGTTCTATGAAGACCTACAACACCTCCTAGAACTAACACCAAAAAATGATGTCCTCATCATCATAGGGGACTGGAATGCTAAAGTAGGAAGTCAAAAGGTAACCGGAATAACAGACAAGTTTGGCCTTGGAAAGCAAAATGAAGCAGGGCAAAGGTTAACAGAGTTTTGTCAAGAGAACACACTGGTCATAGCGAACACCCTTTTCCAACAACCTAAGAGGCGACTCTACACATGGACATCACCAGATGGGCAACACCGAAATCAGATTGACTATATAATTTGCAGTCAAAGATGGAGAAGCTCTATCCAGTCAGTAAAAACAAGACCTGGAGCTGACTGTGGTTCAGATCATGAGCTACTCATTGCAAAATTCAGACTTAAACTGAAGAAAATTGGGAAAACCACGAGGCCATTCAGGTTTGACCTAGATCGCATCCCTGATGAATATACAGTAGAGGTGAAGAATAGATTCAAGGGTCTGGATTTGATAGATAGAGTGCCTGAAGAACTATGGACAGAGGTTCGTGACATCGTACAGGAGGCAGCAATCACCACCATACCAAAGAAAAAGAAATGCAAGAAAGCAAAATGGCTTTCTGATGAGGCTTTACAAATAGCAGAGGAAAGAAGGAAAGCGAAAGGCAAAGGCGAAAAGGAAAGATTTACCCAACTGAACGCAGATTTCCAGAGAACAGCAAGGAGAGATAAGGAGGCCTTCCTGAATGAACAGTGCAAAGTAATAGAAGAAAACAATAGAATGGGAAGGACTAGAGATCTCTTCAAGAAAATTGGAGAAATCAAGGGAGCGTTCCATGCAAAGCTGGCCATGATAAAGGACAAAAACGGTAGGGACCTAACAGAAGCAGAAGAGATTAGGAAAAGATGGCAAGAATACACAGAAGAACTATACAAGAAAGACCTCAATGTCCTTGACAAACACGACGGTATAATCACTGACCTTGAGCCAGACATCCTGGAATGTGAAGTTAAATGGGCCTTAGAAAGCATTACTAACAACAAAGCTAGTGGAGGTGATGGTATTCCAGCTGAGCTATTCAAAGTCTTAGAAGATGATGCTGTTAAAGTTCTGCACTCCATTTGCCAGCAAATTTGGAAAACGCAACAGTGGCCACAGGATTGGAAAAGATCAGTATACATTCCAATCCCAAAGAAGGGCAATGCCAAGGAATGTTCAAACTATCGCACAATTGCACTCATATCACACGCTAGCAAGGTCATGCTCAAGATCCTACAAGCTAGGCTTCAACAGTACGTGGATAGAGAACTACCAGAAGTACAAGCTGGGTTTCGAAGAGGTAGAGGAACTAGAGATCAAATTGCCAACATTCGCTGGATTATGGAGAAAGCAAGAGAGTACCAGAAAAATATCTACTTCTGCTTCATTGACTATGCTAAAGCTTTTGACTGTGTGGATCACAACAAACTATGGCAGGTCCTTAAAGAGATGGGAGTACCAGACCACCTCACATGTCTCTTGAGAAACCTGTATAAGGGCCAAGAAGCGACAGTTAGAACCGGATACGGAACAACTGATTGGTTCAGCATAGGAAAAGGAGTACGACAAGGATGTATACTGTCACCTTGCTTATTTAATATATATGCAGAGTACATCATGCGAAATGCTGGCCTGGATGAATCACAAGCGGGAATTAAGATTGCTGGGGAAAAGATCAACAACCTCAGATATGCAGATGATACCACTCTAATGGCTGAAAGTGAAAAGGATCTAAAGAGCCTCTTGCTCAGAGTAAAAGAGGAGAGCGCAAAAGTGGGCTTGAAGCTCAACATCAAAAAAACTAAGATCATGGCATCCGGCCCCATCACTCCTTGGCAAATAGAAGGGGAAGCTGTGGAAGTAGTGACAGACTTCACGTTCCTGGGATCCCAGATCACCGCAGACTGTGACTGCAGCCATGAAATTAAAAGACGCCTGCTCCTTGGGAGGAAAGCGATGGCGAACCTAAACAGCATGATAAAAAGTAGAGACATCACCCTGCCAACAAAAGTCCGCATGGTCAAAGCAATGGTATTCCCAGTAGTCATGTATGGCTGTGAGAGTTGGACTATAAGGAAGGCCGAGCGCCGAAGAATAGATTCTTTTGAACTATGGTGCTGGAGGAGACTCTTGAGAGTCCCTTGGACTGCAAGAAGAACAAATCAGTCAATCCTCAAAGAAATCAACCCTGACTGTTCCCTGGAAGGCCAGATAATGAAACTGAAGCTCAAATACTTTGGCCACCAAATGAGAAGGGAGCACTCACTGGAGAAGACCCTGATGCTGGGAAAGATTGAAGGTCAAATAAGACGGGGACGGCAAAGGATGAGATGGTTAGACAGTGTCATCGATGCAACGAACATGAAGTTGAGCCAACTTCAGAGGACGGCGGAAGACCGGAAGGCCTGGCGGGAGCTGGTCCATGGGGTCACAAAGAGTCGGACTCGACTGTGCTACTGAACAACAACAAATGGATCTCAACCCAAAATTTATTTGCTTTTTCACAAGTCCACCACATATGGTAAAATGAGCCCTCTATTTTTTTACATTTCCAACATTTACTAGACATATTATTATTCATATTGGCAATCTTCTTTGGTGTCATATACCATCTATACATCATCTTGTAACAGTTCTCTTTTAAATTAATACAGGTTGAAATTTTAAATGCTTTTTCCCACAAAAACTCCCAAGATGACATCATTATTTCTTTATTCATATTAACTGCCCAATTTATCATTTGCTCTTTTACTACTTCATCTTCAGTATACCATTGTAACAAAACTTTATACAATTTTGAAATTACTTTTTTCTCTCCTTCAAACCATATCTTCTCAATCTCATTTAACTTTTATCTGAAACCAAAGGTTTTTTTGTCTTTCTTAAAGAAATCATTAATTTGTCTATATTGGAGCCAACCACATTTAATAGTCAATTCCTCTTGTTTTTGCATTTCAAAGTTTTTTTCTTCAACATTCAATAAATCTTTATATTGTACCCCATTTGCTCCTTTATGAACAGTGACTGGTGTTATTACTTCTGCTGGTACTATCCAAAGTGGTCTCTCGTCCGAGAAATACCTCTTATATTTCACCCAAGTGTCATATATTGACCTTCTAATAAAGTGATGCTTTAAAAAACCGTCAGCTTTCTGTTTATCATACCACAAATATGCATGCCAACCAAACTTACAGTCATGGCCTTCTAATGCCAACAATTTTACGTTACTTAATGTAACCCATTGCTGCAACCATGGTACAATCTAAAGTTAGGCAGTTGAAAACCCCCTCTTTCTTTTGCATCACACAAAATTTTTAATTTAATTCTTGGTTTTTTCCCTGCCCAAACAAACTTTGAGATCTCTTTTTGCCATTTTTGAAAGATCTTCACATCTTTCACAATTGGCATCATCTGAAACAAAAACATCAACCTTGGTAAAACATTCATTTTCACCACCGCAATTCTACCCATCAATGATAAGTTCAAAGTATTCCATTTCTCAATGTCTTGCTGGATTTTAAACCATAGCTTCTCATCATTGTTTTTGTATAAATCCACATTTTTCGCTGTTAAGTCAATCCCCAAATATCTAGTTTTTTTCACCACTTCACACTTAGTTGTTACCTGTAAGTCTTTCTTCTTGCTTTCTGACATATTTTTACACAACACCTTTGATTTGTCTTTGTTTAAATAAAAACCTGCTAGATCACCAAATTCTTTGATTTTATTCAGCAGCACCGGCATATTTTCTAAGGGTTCTTCAATAATGAACATTATATCATCCGCAAAAGCTCTATATTTATATGAAAAGCCCTTAATGTTCAACCCTTGTATTGATTTGTCTTGTTTAATTTGTTTCAGAAGTACTTCCAAAATCCAAATAAACAGTAATGGGGACAAAGGGCATCCTTGCCTTGTCCCTTTTTGTACTTTAAAGTATTCCGTCAATTCTGTATTCACAATCAATGCTGCTTTTTGTTCAGAATAGATTGCTTCAATACAATTCCTAAATTGCTCTCCTATCTCCAATTTATCTAATACCATATACATGAAGTCCCAGTTCAAATTATCAAATGCTTTTTCTGCGTCTGCGAAAAGGAAACCTACTTCTTTCTCCGGATGTTTCTCATAATATTTGATAGCGTCCATCACCACTCTCAAATTATCTCTAATTTGCCTATTAGGTAGAAAACCAGCCTGTTCTTTTTCAATCACTTTCTGCAAATATATCTTAAGTCTTTCTGAAACAATTTTGGCAAATAGTTTATAATCCGTATTCAAGAGAGAGATTGGTCTATAATTTTTCACCTTCGTTAAATCCTGCGATTCCTTCGGTATAAGCGAAATAGTTGCCTCCTTCCATGATGCCGGTAATATCTTGGTTTCTCTAATATTGTTCATCAGAAGTTCCAACTTAGGGATCAGCTCCTCCTTCATTTTTTTATAATATTTTGCTGTATAGTCGTCTGGTCCTGGAGCTTTCCCCAACTTTGTCTCCTGTATAGCCCTCTCGATTTCTTCTTTAACAATAGGTTTATTCAACAATTCTTTAAATTCTTCCGACACCTTTTCTATCTAAATTCCATCTGGGTAATTTTTAATTAAGTCTTTATTTTTTCTTTGCAAATAAGTTCGCATAATACTTAAAGAATTCTCTTTTAATTGCATTGTGTTCCATAATTTCTTTTCCTCCTTCTATAAGCTTAGTAACAAATCTATTCTCTCTTCTTTTTTTCAGTTGCCATGCCAAATACTTCCCAGGTTTATTTGCTCCTTCAAAGGATTTTTGCTGTAACTTTTTAAGGTTCCAGTAGATCTCCTGATTTAGTATTGCATCCAATTGTTCTCGTAGAATTTGTAAGTTTCTTATTATTTTCATCTTTCCTGGCTTTCTTTTCAGTTCCTTCTCATTTTTTATAATTTCTTCTAGGATTTTCTTTTGCTGTTCCATCCTTCTTTTTTTCTCTTTAGTATTTAACAATATCAATAATCCTCTCATTACTGCTTTGTAAGTGTCCCATACTGTTTGGATGGACATTTCTGGCATTAAATTAATTTGAAAAAAAACCTTGTGTTTCTTTCTTAAGAGCATCCAAAACGTCTTTTTGGTCTAGCAAATCTTCATTTAATCTCCATCTCGGTATCTTTTGTCCTTCTTTTATTGTCAACAGGATTGGGTTATGGTCTGAGAAAATCCTCGGAAGAATCTCACACTTCTTTGTCTTCAAAATTAAGTCCCCTGTCGCCCACATCATGTCTATCCTTGAGAAAGAGTCATGTCTGTTTGAAAAAAAAGTAAAGTCCTTTGTGGTGGGATATAAATTCCGCCATACATCTGTCAGTTTTTCTTGCTTTATCAATTTAAAAAAAAGTCTTAGGCAACCTGCCTAATTTCTCTTCACTTCTTTTTGCTTTTCTATCCATTTTATTATCTACTGTTCCATTAAAGTCACCCACCAAAACAATTTGCTCATATGTGACCTGATCCAATTCTTTTGTCAAATCTTGAAAAAATTTCTCTTTTGCTCCATCTGGTGCATAGATATTTACAATAAGTGTAGTCTTGTGTTGCAAGGTCACCTCTACCGCAATATATCTCCCGTCACTGTCCTTAAAAATTTCTTTTGGATCCAATTCTTTTTTGACATAGATCACCGTCCCTCTTTTCTTCTTCGTTGCAAGTGAATAAAATACTTGTCCTAATCTCACAGTTTCCAAATATTTAAAATCTCGATTTCTGATATGAGTTTCTTGTAGACATGTCACACTACATTTTTGTTTCTCTAGCCAATGTTTTACAGTTTTCCTTTTGTTGGGTGAGTTAATCCCATTCACATTCCAAGAGATGATTTTGTGCTCCATCATGCTTGTTCTTCCTTATCACCAAAGTCTTTACTATGCTCATACATAAATTCCGCCATCCGTCCAGTACTTTTGATCGTGAGTCTTTGACTCTTATAATTAAAGCTCAATCCTTGCAGGAGCTCCCATCTGTATTTAATTTTCAAGTGTCTTAGCTTGTCGGTTAACTTTTTGTACTTTTTCCGATCTTGTAACACCACTCTGGGGAGTTCCTTCATTATCATTATCTTGGTTCCCTCCATTTCAAACGGATCCACAAATTGTTTTCTCATAATGATTTCATGCATTCTTTTGGTCAACAGCTGGACAATCACATCTCTTGGAAGATTTTTCTTTTGTGTGTACACTGAATTAACTCTGTAAATCAAATCAAAGTGGTATTCTATATCATCGGCATCATCTTTCAGGTATTCCGCAAAGGCTTTGATAACTCTATTTCTTATATCATCTTGGATCTCTTCTTTAATACCTCTCAGTCTGATGTGGGTCTGCATAGCTCTACAATCCGACATGACGTCCAGTCTTTTATTTTCTTTCACTACTGTGTCCACTTTTAGGTCAACATCTTGCATTTTTTGTTCAATTTCAGAAGATTTCTGGATATGTTTTAAATTTCCTTTTTCAGTTCTCCTACTTCTTTTTCTAATTTTTCTCCCACTTCTTTCTTCATGTCTACCAACAGTTCTTTCATCTGCCTGCCCATTTCCTGGATTGCATCTGTCATCCTTTGCTCTATTGCTTCCATAGCGGCCTGTAATTCTTTATCCTTCTTTGCAGTCATTTTTGGTGTTGAAAAGGACGCTGCTCTTTGTCTCCCCCGAAGCTCCGTTTTTGTTTCTATTTTTGCTTCAACTTATATTATTTAATAGTCCTTTTTTGCGCATATCTGAAATCGCTATTTTTCGCTCTTCTACAGCCGTTATTTTGGTTATAAAAAGTCAATTTAATAGTTAGTCCTCCTCAAAATGTCGGGCGTTCTTTCTCTATGGTTTTCCAGTGTAGAGTAGGATCTTTATGCTTACTTCCTGTCCCTCGCCGAATCACTCCATTCCTCAGCTTCCTGTGCGCTTCACCACCTGGCCCCCTGTAGATTTCCGGTCTGACATTCTCTCGCTCCGATGCACTTCCGTCCAGACGATCCCGTCTAGGCAATTTCTTGCTTTCTTCCTCGGACGTCACTTCCGCCCTTTGCCGGTCCGTCATCACCCTGTTGTTTGGAAGCTGGTACTTTTCCAACCACAGGAATGCAAAACAAAGTTCTTTTGTCGCTCTTTTTACTGTTTTCTCGTCACTTTTTGGAATTTTTTTCACACAGTTCCACTTTAAAATCATCACAGACTTATCCGGCTTAATTCATCAACTATTCAAGTGCTTATCCGGTAAGTTAAATTGTTTTTGTTACCTTACAAGTTTATTCCGATCTTTGCACTGCTTTGCATAGTCCAAATTCCTTCTCTTTCATCCATGAAGCCGGGAAATGGCCATTCTATGCTGATAACTCAGCTCGACAGGCTCCTTTAGAGTAAAAAGCACCGCCCGTTCCGAGGTAGGAGATCAAAGTAACTTACAAGCTTCTTCCAAAGCTTGTTTGTGCCAATCTCAACTATCTCTGGGGTCTTGCTGCTTGCCAGACTCCCCCCCTGCCTGGGGAGGGTTGCGTTGGGCTAATCAATAGCCCAAACTGTCGAAAGGAGCCTTCGTCCACTCTGAGCACTTTCAGAGTGCGTCAAATCGCCATTTTAGCCCGACCGGAAGCCCAGTTAACAACAATTTGTCAACTTCCTGCAGGATATACATTCACTGTATCATGTGAATAGGGATAGAGTATGTGTGTGCAATCTATGTACAGTGTACATATGATTTTTTGTTTGTATGTTCATCAAATAATTCTTATATTACCTTCAACATGTTTATGGATGAACTTCCCCATGAAATTATGAATGTGTGTGTTTAAACTCCAGATTTATCTAGGTGCTGGTCTCTGCTTTAATTTTTCATATGTTAGGGGTGGCAGCTAGAAAGGTCTCCACCAGTCAAACTTCTAAGAAAGCAGGTTGCATCAGAAAGATGCCCCTGGACATTAGTAGGATCCATGGTTTCTAGAGATGAAGGATGTCCTCCAGAGATTTTTAGCCTAAGCCATTCAAAGGTCAGAATGGCCACTGTGAATCTGGAGTGAGCAAACTGGAAGCCAATATAGTTGATATAACATGTGATGCTCATTGTCACGGCTCCCTGAATATTCTAGCCACAGTATTTTTTTTTTATCAAGTTGAGGTTCTGAATCATTTTCAAGGTCAATTCCATATACAGTACATTACAGTAATCTTGACTGGATATTAGCAAGGCATGTTTGTCAGTGGTCAGATCAGCATTCTCCAGCTTTCCTGGGCTTGTGTCATCTGATTCTGTGTCCTCCATAGTCCTGTACACTTGAGAGGCACCAGCAACAACTCAGTTAGGGAGAAGGGAGGCCGTTCTTGCTACCTTATTCCTCCTCTTCTCCCACCAAGGTTCCTCTTTGCAGCCTCTGTGGATGTCCTCCTTGGTTGGCCATCTGGCTCTTTATGAGGTCTGTGCAGAATCCTGTACAGGTCCAGTGACACACTCAGAATTCTCATAAAAGAACAAAGACTTGTGGAGACCAGGCCACAGCTGGCCACTGCTGAGGCAGGTTCCCATGCCTGCCTCCTTAATTCCTGGTCCCTGAGGATAGCCTCATAGGCTGCTGCCATTAGCAAGTTTAAAGGCATTGTGCCATACCCCTGGACCCTGCAAGGCATGATGCACTAGTGTTGCCAATAGGGCCAGTGGAGGGTGGGACTTGTTCTATGGTTCCTGGGGTAAGCATGGAGATTGATCTATCCCAGAGAGGGGCCTTGGACCCAGACATATAGCTGGGGAAAAGTGTCCATAATGCTCTTCACCACTTATTCATCTAGGGACAAAACAGTCTAGCAGAACCCCCAAATTGAGAACCTGGTCATCTTTTTAGGGTAGAGTAACACCCCCCCACACACAACAACTGAATATATTTTCTTTTGTGAGGTACAATTTTAAATTATTTTATATCCTCTACTTTGCACAATTACTTAAAAATACTATATGAGCCAAACAGTGAAATAAAAAGCAGAAATCAACAGAACTTCTGCTGAGGACAACACTTTTAGCATGCATTTAAACTTTAAAATTGTCTTTGTGGCCCCTTTTAATGTTTATCTGTCCTTTTTAATAAGCATGAATTTTTGGGCGCTGTTGGAAGAAAATGTGTTCCCACAACCCCCTCTGGTTCGTGTTCCTCTGAATGTGTTGCCTCCTTACCAAAAGGCGGAAGGTGCAAGTTTGGAAACGCTGAGCACTGGCTAGAGACACTCCAAGCCAAGGTCTCTCTTCTTATATATTGTTTTTATTTAAAAAGGCTCAGTATTCAGAGTTTACCTGACAAGATTGAACAGCAAGACGCTGTATCAACTTGCCATACAATACACTTCTATTGCAACAAACTATAGACAGTAAACACACACAGAAAAATGAACATGCAGACAAAGTAACCCACCCCAAAAGCATGCAAGAAACGAAGAGGCCCCTTCGGGTTGACTTCCAATCTCTCAGGAGCTTTCCTGAGCTTTCCGAAGCCAACGAAATTCTGTTGGGTTTTCACCAGTATTTATACCCAATGATCAAAGGGTTTCCTTGATAATCCTATCACAGTTACCAATTTACAAGTGGAAATTGCCTACTGTAAATTGTTTTCCTGGAAGTTGAGATTGTAAATCCCTTCCTTACACCAAAATTTCACACTCATTTACTGGGATGTTTTTTTATTGTTTTCCTGTGTTCCCACCATTTGGGGCAACACTGTCCTTTTGAAGCTATCAGAGGGCTACTTCAAAGGGGAAGATGAGGTATGTGAAATCCTGTTGTCTCTGAGATCGCATATTGAATTAGGGTCCAGCTGCAATTGCTATTGTCTTTAAATTATGGGTCTCATACTCATATTGATTAAACCAAACTGTCCTTTTGGTGTTATAGCTGTGATAAAAGCGGGGTTTGTGTGAAATTCTGTCCCACACATTTTATTGCCTGGAAATTGGGGTCTGTCACTGACCAGCTGCTTATTGTAAATCTCACACCTGGGAATGGAATGTCACTGAGAGGCATGCTCTGCTTAGAGCAAACAGGGCTTCAAAAGAATCATGGTCTGGTGTAGTGGGACAGGCTCATAGCTGTTTTTCTAGCAATGACAGAGATGGGTACATGGATTCTGTAAACCATTTTGTTCCTTTTAAACCCAAACCTTCCATCTTTCTAATATTTCTTACCACAGGCGCTTTTTTGTATTTTTTAATATGTGCATGTGTGTGAGCATGTGTGCACCTGGAAGTCATGGTAACCTCTGATGACTGACCCCTACTGAGGGCCTAGAGGATATTCAGAGAGGTGGCTGAATAAAGCCTACCAGCACCTCCCACCTCTGATATTTCAAGGAGGTCTCCCATCCAAGTACTTGCCAGAGTTGACTTTGCTTAATTTCCGAGATATAATGAGATCAGGCTTGCCTTGGCTATCTAGGTCTGGGCAACAAGCATGAAATATTGAGCAGAGTCATATATGTTTTAAGCATCCCTTTTTTTTTCAAAGTATGAATCACTGGGCTTGACTATTACTCTCTTTGTCTGATCAGGTCCCAATAGTGGCTGCAATGACAACAGCAGGTGGCGTGAGATCAATGACAGCGATGTATGGCAGTGTACGAGCTCTTCAGAAGCTGAATGTCCTGGACTGCATTTCATATATTACTGGTTTATCTGGCACAACATGGTAAGAAGGACATGCACAAAACTGTGAGGGTGTATCCAGACTTGTGGTCCATTTTGTCACCATCTGCTACCTAATCACAGGAACAGCCATGTTAGATCAGATCAGTGAAGCACTTCTCCCACATTCTGATTCACAAAGTGGCCAATCAGAAGCCCCTGAAAGGTCTACAAGCAGGGCATGGTGGTCAAAGCCTCTCCCCGTAGTCCTTCTCCTGCACTTGTATTCAGAATCAGCAGATCTTTATGAAGGTCTACACATTTATTTATGGATTTAGAAATCGACTTAAAAGATCATAACACAAGAAAGAAGTCATGTAATCAGAGTTGAAAATGTTAGAATACGGTTTACATGCCGGAATTTCTTGAGACCTTCAAACTTTTTGCTTATGTCCCTGATAGAAGCACATTATTATAAGAACATGAGAAATAAAAATGATTTTTTAACATATGGCATGATGCTAAACACTCAGGGAAAATCAAGTCATGGCAAGATATTAAAGATGAGGGTGTAAACATTCAATGGCTGATATATTATTAATTAGTCTCAAGACTGAAGGAGATCACAAATACTGAAGGTGGAATTCTAAGAGATGAGACTGAATTTGAGCAGCTGATTATAAAACAAAAAGAGCATTTACTATGATGGATATATGATTGTACTCCAGCTAGAAACTATCTGAAGAGGTGTGCATGCACACAAAAGCTCATACTTTTTTTTTTAAGTTTTATTTAAAGTTTAACATACATCTGTTCATTGTACAGTATTACATATATTTTCAGAGTCCACTCTTTTTATCCAACCATTTGTACAATCCTGCCCATCTATCTAAAAAATCTTCGTCATTTTTCCCTTGTAGATACATATTTAATTTATCTATTTCCGCTACTTCCAACAGTTTACTCAATACTTCATCTGATCTGGGTACACAATCTAGTTTCCAATATTTAGCCCAGAGTATTCTTGCTGCCGTTATTACATACGCAATTACATATTTCTCATTAAAAGAAAACTTATCTGGGATAACATTCAGTAGAAATATGTCTGGTACCATTTCCAATTTTACTTTCAAGATTTCCTCTATAAGTTTTTGTATGGTTTTCCAATAATTTTGAATTTTTTTACAACGCCACCACATGTGGTAGAAGGTGCCAACATTTAGTTTACATTTCCAGCAAACATTTGAGCAATTTGGGTAACATTTGGCTAACCTTTCTGGGGACCAGTACCATCTATGATACATTTTGAAAACATTTTCTCTATAATTAGTTGCTCTCATATATTTTACAGATTTCCATATCTTTAACCAAGATTCCTTTGGTAACTCATGGCCTAGATCTTTTTTCCAAACCGCTAGATTATGGGTTTGCGCTTCTTCTGATAAATAATCCTCTAACAATATTTTATACATTTTCTGGATCATTTTATCATTTGATGAAAGCCAGATTTTATCTAGCTCATTTTTTTCTTGGTAGAAACCCACTTTCAGATCTATCTGGAATCTTGATTTTAACTGGAGCTTTTCCCACCCCGATAATTTCAAATTACATTGTGACAGTAAATTCTCCTCTGTTTTGAGGTGGTTTGTCTCATCTAATAGTTTTTCGTAGGTTTCTTTGTTATACTGGGTAAGGAACGCTGGTCTTATAAAGGCTTCCAAGGGAGACACCCATTTCGGTATTTTGGTATAGAATTTGGTTTTGATTTCATTCCAAACCTTTAACAGAGCCGCCCTTAGAATATGGTTTTTAAAGTGCAGGTGGGTTTTATCTTTCCCGTACCAAATATACGCGTGCCAGCCCATTACTAGGTCTGATCCCTCTAGAGTTAGGCCCCTCACGTCCTCCAACTTGATCCATTCCTTTATCCAGTCAAGACAGGCCGCTTGATAGTAAATTTTCCAATTTGGTAGGGCGAAGCCACCTCTGTCCTTTGCTTCTTGTAATAATTTTGCTTTAATTCTTGGTCTTTTAGCACTCCAGATAAATTTTTTGGTTATCTTCTCTAGTTCCTCCAAGAACTGGTTTCTTCTCAGCACCGGGATGTTCCGAGCCAAAAATAGGAATCTCGGCAAAATATTCATTTTGATCGTTGCCACTTTTCCTGATAGTGAAAGGTGGAGTTCCTTCCACTTGTTCAGGTCTTCCTTTATTTCCTCTAACAGTTTGGAATAATTATCCTCAATTAGAGTGCTATTTCTGTTTGTCATTGTTATACCTAGGTATTTTATCTTCTTAACTATCTCCATCGAGGTTATCTCGTGTAGTTGTTGTTTAGTAACTGTATCACAATTCTTTGTTAATAATTTAGTTTTTTTGAAGTTTATTTTCAAGCCAGCCACCTTCCCATAATCTTGGAGGACTTTTAGGAGTTCACGGCTAGAGTCTTTGGGGTTTTCTAATATGAACAATAAGTCGTCCGCGAAAGCCAGCAGTTTGTATTCCTGGCCTTTTAGTTTTAGGCCCTGGATATCTTCATTTTGTCTTATTAGGTCATTAAGTGTCTCTAACGCAAAAATAAACAGTAAAGGGGATAAGGGGCAGCCTTGCCTTGAGCCTTTTTGAATTTCAATATTCTGCGTTAGGTCCCCATTTATTATTATCTGGGCGTATTGTTTTTCATATATTGCTTTGATCATCTTTCTAAATTTGTCGCCACATTCTGTTATCTCTAATTTTTGCAGGAGAAAGGACCAAGATAGATTGTCGAAGGCTTTTTCTGCGTCTAGACACATTAATGCTAATTGTTTCCCTGGCTGGAGTTCATAGTACTCTAACACATTAATGACCGTTCTTATGTTACTTTTCATTGATCTTTTAGGTAGAAACCCTGATTGGTCATGATGAATCGTTTGTATCAAGACTCTTTTCAATCTGGTGGCCAAGATGGTTGCGAAGATTTTGTAATCTATATTTAAGAGTGATATTGGTCTGTAGTTTTTTATCTGATTCTTTTCTGTCTCTGGTTTTGGTATTAGTGTTATGGTTGCCTGGTTCCATGATTCTGGTACTTTACCTAGATCTTCAACCATCTGTACCACTGTCTTCATTGGGGATAGCAGTTGGTCTTCAAACACTTTGAAAAATTCCGCCGGGATACCATCTGGGCCCGGTGCTTTCTTGGTTTTTTGCTTCTTTAGTGCTTCTGATATTTCGGCTGCTGTAATTGGATCATTGAGGATATGTTGTTGATCTTGATTAAATTTTTGTTTGTTGTTCAACTCCAGGTATTCTTTAATTTTGGATTCTTCTTCTATATTTTGTTGATATAGATTTTTGTAGAACTTCTCCACAATTTCTTTTATGTCTTGCAGTTTAAATTTTTCAATATCATTTTCATCTTTCAGCGCAAGTATGGATCTTTTTTCTTTTTCTTTTCTTAATCTGTATGCTAACCATCTTGAGGGCTTGTTCGCATTTTCGAAGTGGTATAATCTTGTATACTCTATCTTTTTCGCCAGTTCTTGGGTTAATAACAAATTTATTTTATGTGTTAATAGTTTTAGCCTGATTTGTATCTCTTCCTTTTTGGTTCCTTTTTGTTGCGCCTCTTCTTGTTTTTTAATTTGCTTACCTAATTCTTTGTACAGTGCATTTCTTTGTTTTCTCTTCCATGCATCTTGGTTTATGAACCAGCCTCTCATATAGGCCTTAAACGTTTCCCAAACTGTTTGTATTGATATGTCTGGTTGGATATTTCGTGTAAAAAAATCTTTGATTTCTGCTTTTGTCCTTTCTACAAATTTTTTGTCTTTAAGTAGTGAAGTACTTATAGTCCATCTGTTTCTTTTTTTTGTTTCTTTAAAGGCAAGGAGTATTGGGTTATGATCAGCAAATGTTTTTGGCAATATTTCGGCCTCTAAGAGGTCACTCAGCAATATTAGGTTTACCCAAGCCATATCTATACGTGACCAGGAGTCATGTCTGTGGGAATAGAACGTAAAATCTTTTTTATCTATATTTCTTGCTCTCCAAGCATCTAGTAAACAGTATTCCTCTGCCAGTTGTAAAAAGCTTTTGGGTAGTCTTGGTCCCGCTTTTGTGTTTTTAGTATGTTTTTTTCTGTCTATTTCGGGATCAAAAACTGAGTTATAGTCGCCTATTACACATATGTTGTTGTGTCCCACAGCTCCCATTATTTGTCTAAGTCTTTCGAAAAAAATTTCCTGATTTTGGTTGGGCGCATAGATATTAATTAGTACTATTTCAATTCCATTTCTTACAATTTTAATTGCTACGATTCTCCCATCATCTGATGTATGAATTAGTTCTGGGTTTAGGTTGTCCTTAGCATATATCACCGTACCATTCTTTTTATTTTCACTTGCCGCTATAAATTCATTCCCCAGTTTTTTGTATCTAAGGTACCTTACGTCATTCTTTTTTATATGCGTCTCTTGTAGGCAGACTACGTCTGCCTGTATTTTTGTGATTTGGTGGAAAGTCTTTTTCCTTTTTTGAGGACTGTTCAGGCCATTTACATTAATTGAGAGTATTTTAAATCTTTTAGCGTGTTCCGGTAGCCCCATTATTTTTGTTGTCCTTATTCCTATATCCAAAACGGGTTAACATCTGGAATGCGGCTACTGCCTGTCTCTTTCTGTCCTTCTTCGTTGTAGTTTTCTTGGTTGTTCCTACGGCCTGATCCAGTCTGTGTTCTCCTTCCTCTGCTTCGCTTTCTCCACTTTGTTCTCCCTCCTCTTTTTGCCAACCCAGGTCTTCTCCATGCCTTTCCAGGAAGTTCTCTAGTTTGAAGATAGAATCAATTCTTTGTCGCCTTCCTTTAAATTCAAAAAGGATTCCTTCTGGGATCAACCATCTGAACGTTATCTGGTTGCTTCTCAGTAGATCGGTCAGAATATAGTATGTAGGTCTTCTTTCTCTTACTCTCCATGGTACCTCTCTTAATATCCTTATTTCGGCATTTTGTATGGTTACTTTGTTCTCATACGACGCTCTTATAATTTTCTCCTTGGTTTCGCGTTTATAAAATTTCACATGAACCTCACGAGGGACTTTATGTTTTCTGGCATAGCTGGAGTTTCTTCTATATGCAGATTCTATTTCTGCCTCAAGTTCTTCTTTAGTGGCAATTTCTAATTGCTCCGCAAAGCTTTGTGCCAACTCTTCTTTTAAGTTTTTCCCTATTGCTTCGGGGATATTTTGGCACCTCAAGGTAAATGCTGCCCTTTCCATCTCTAGGGCAATTAGTGAGACTTCAATCTTATCTTCTCTTAATTTTATCTCCTGTATCTCTTCCTCCAATTCTTGAACTTTACCTCTTGTTTCCTTATTATCAACAGCAACCTTTTGGATTTCCTGTCTATTTTCTGCTATTTGTTTTTTTATTTCTTCTGTTTCTGTTTTTATTTGTGTCGTAATTTCTTCCATTTTGCCTTTTAATGGGTCTATTTCTTTTTTTATCATGTCTGGTATGTTGGAGTCCATCATATTTTGCATTAGCTCCTGCATGATTTGTTTTAAATCTTTTATGCTCAGTTGCCCCACCGACATTGTTGGCTTCAGTTGGCCCAGCCCCCCCCCTTGGCTTGGAGAGGGTATAGATCCCTTTCTGTTGGCACCTGAGCCTGTTGCCATCTGTTTAGTTGCTATCCTGCTTGTAGCAGATATATTTGTTATTGGAACTTTTAACCTTGGCTTTTGTTTATTTTGGTTTTGTTTACCTATTCCCTTTTCCTAGTCCAGTCCTGGTTCTGTAAATCTCTTTATTGGATAGGTTTTCCTAATAGCTATTATGATTTAACTCTGTTGGGGATTCGTAATGTTAAGGACTCTGATTTCGGATATTTCGTTACTGTCCCTTTAAGTATCTCTTAAGTGTCTCTTCAATATCTCTTTAAATAGTTCTGTTTCTTTTAACTTTGGAGTGAGCTCAAAATTTAGCGTCTCCCGTTACTGTCTCTTTAAATGTCCCTTCAGTATCTCTTTCAATATCTCTTTAAATGTTACTGTTCCTTTTGGCTTTATTTTACACAGTCACTTTTGGCGTTTCCTTCCGCTCTATTCTAGTTTCTAGTCTCTTGTTTGCTGTCTTCTGCTCCTTCCCCCCTCCCCTCTCACTTCTCTGATCGCCGACGAAGCCACGTAGGACGAAACAGCTGTTCCGTCTGTCTCCGTCTGGCTCCCAACCCCGCTCGACGACGTAGCCACGTAGCCTCCTCAGCTCCTCCTCGGCTGCCCCCACCTTTCCACTCCGTCACGTTTCTGCTGCGTCACCGGTTCTCCTCTGTCTGTTTCCCTCCTCCCCTCACACGCGTCGCATCGGCTCATATCATCACTCCTACTGCCTTTACCCACTTCCCCCAATTGTTTCAGTTTAATAACTTTAGCCGCTTGCAAATGGGGCACTTTGTTCCCCCCCCTTTCTGTTTTCCTACACCGGAGCATTTTCCCTACCACTGGGTTTCACTTTCAAACTTTACCCTTATTTCCTTTTATTTTATTCATAAAAGGGAAAAAACTAGGAGTATACTTAGCTTCGGGTTCACTTGGCAATTTGGTGGAACTCCTTCTTTGGTCCTTGTTGGCTTGTCTGTAGCTCGACGTTCTCTGTCGGGGCTCCTGATGTTGTGCGCTTCGGGGTTGGCTCGGAAAACACTGGGAAGGGTCGCCACCCTCTCCAGGCCGATGCCCGCACCCCTTGCCAAGATTTCCTCTACAAGGAAGTCTTATGGTGGTGGAAAAAGTACCTTTAACACAACAAAAGGTCAGAATTGGTGTGGAGCTAGTCTCACACGCTGCTTCTCTCGACAAACCGGACGTGACGTCTCCAAAAGCTCATACTTTGAACAAACCTTTTTGGTCTTAAAGGTGCTATGGGACTCAAAGTGAAAAAATGTATGATTAAGTGGATGCAAAACCTTAAAGTACAGATATCTATGCAACAATGGGAATGACTATGGGGAAAAGATCAAATTTACAGTCAGCCAGACACTAAGAGAAAATTGGTACAAAATATTTTTCAGATGGTATATTGCTCCAAAGGACATAGAGAAAGCACATAAAAATGACCAAGGTAACTGCTGGAAAGTCAAGACATAGATGGAACCTTCTTTTATATGTGGTGGACTTGTAAAAAAGCAAAACGATACTGGAAAGAAATACATTGAAAAATACATAAAATATTAAAGTTTATATTCCCTATGGAAGCCAAGAGTATGCTATTAGGTGTTCTGCCTAACAAATTACCCAAAATTTTATAAGAGTTATTCAAAAACATGGTGACTGGCTTGAACTATTTATGCAGCAAAATGGAAACTAGATGTCTGTCCACATTTAGAAGAGTGGGAAAATAAATTTGCTGAATATGCAGTAATGGCAAAATTAGCAACCTGCTTGAAAAACAGATCAATTACGAAATCTGAGGAGAGATCGAGTGTATATTATGTGTATTATGCTAGCAGGAGACAAACTTAAAGTGATAAAATATCATATTCAAATAGATGGTAATGGAACAGAAGTAGAATTAAAATCTGTTCCAAATGCAATATTTTGAATACAAATGAGTTCTGTATAAAAGATACATAATAGACTTTCTTTTACACCATGACGTGGTGAAAATATGTAATACTGATGATGAAACCAATGTTGTAATCAAAATAGATTAGTTATGAAGTTTGAAACTTAAAGTTTAAATGATGAATACAACTGTACCTCAACAGAAATAAGAACTATTGTATTTTATAGATAGTACCTTAAAAATTATAATGATGGGGATGAAAGGGAAAATAGTCTCTATTTATGTACTATATGATAGTCTTTGACAAACTTAATTATGTAGTATAACCCTTGTTTCCCTTTTCTTTTCTGTACCCCCACTGTTTTCCTATTTTTTTTTAAAAAAAATGTGCATTATGGGTCAAATGAGCCTGAATGGTGTGAAATCTGTGAATAGATCCCTCACTATTTCTAAAACTTCAGTTTGTAGCTTTGCAGGGCCATAGTGTGGGAAGAAGAGAGTTGCAACTCTTTTCCTTGCATTATCTTCATTGTCTTAATCATTCCCCAAGGCCAGTTACCATACAGGTATTTGAATGTTTCCTGCTGCAGGGCAAATAGCAGTCCCAGGGTGGAGATTCAGAACATGAAAATGACACAGCGGAGGGGAAACTAGCTAGCTTCCTCTTTGCCACAGAGTTTGCCTAGTTCAAATGGTTTCCCTGTACAGGTTCAATTTAAAGTTCCTTAAAACTGCAGGGGATCTGTTAATGGATCACCCACAATTACATCTAGTTTGCTTCTTTGTCACTTGGTAATGATACCCTGTATTATTCAGCTGAAGTTACTAGTCAAGTTATATTTCATGTTAGTATTCATTTAAAAAAACTGTTTTCCTAGGACTATGGTAAATTTGTATGACGACCCAGAGTGGTCAAGCAAGGATATAGATGGTCACATTTGTGAAATTCGACAACATGTGGTGAAAAGTAAATTGTGCTGTTTTTCTGGGAAGAACTTGAAATACTATGGAAAAGAAATGTGCCAGAGGCAGCAAGAGGGTCACAAGATAACATTTTCAGATCTCTGGGGACTCTTTATTGAAACCATGCTTCGTGATAAGGTACTATAAAAACATTTTTTTAAATATGATTTTCTTCTTTATAACAAAATCCTGTTATAGCATTAGCTTTTATTGTGTCCTTCTCTAGCACTGATGTTTGATGGTATTTTCACCTAAACTTATACCTAAAAAGGATTCTTGGCCCCGGTCACACGGGCCGGATATCGCGGGGGGGGGAGCCGCGGCTGTTTGCCCTGGAGTGAACTACTGTGCGGCAGCGGGATCAAACATCCCGCCGACGTCCCGTGGTTGGGGGGGAGGTGCCGGGGAGGTGCCGATCATACGTCACTCCTGCGGAGTGCAAAGAAGCGGATCGGCGGGTTTTTTTTTTAACCCAAGTGTTCACATACATTGTTGGGTGCTTGTGCGCATCCTGTGGAGACTTGAAAAAAAACAACCCTTTTCACGACGGGACATGGGCGGGCGCCGGCTGCCACCGGAAACGTGATTAGATGCCCACCCTTGCCCCGTAGTTTCCGGAAACTAGTACCTCGGAGGTACTAGTTTTTTACCCCGCATCTTCGGCGGGAAGCCTCGGGTAAGCCATGGGAGCTCTACACTTCCCAGATGTGGTGCTGTGATCGGGCCCGGAAAATCCGCCTATCTTCCGTCTCTGTAGTGTGGCTAATGCTCCGTGTGACCGAAGCCCTCATCTGTTTGAACTGTAGTATCTGCTCCAAAGTCTGACCATCCACTGACCAATTAATTTTATTAGGGCATACTCAACACATGACATTCATTACCTTTGATTTATCGTAATTAATCAGTAAATCTTCATTTTTACAGAATTTTGAAATTAGACCTTGGTATAATCCAATTTCTGTTCCAGAAAGCAAAACCACATTCTGTGTGTACAGCAGGCATGTCGAATAGTATGGAGAAATGATAATTCTCATCTCCAAAGTAAATTGGAAGGTTATTAATGTAAAGATATAATTATGTTGGTGCTAGCATCGAACCTGGTGAACATTGCCCTGCCTTTCTGCCAGGATTTCCTGGTTCTTCATTGGTTCTTTGGACTTGTTGGTTCTGTCTGCTTTGAGAGGCTTTTGGCCACAGGTTGCTTTGTTTGCTTTTTTTGCCATGGAGAAAGTCTGGAATCCCACCTCCTACCAAAGCTGGGGACATCTTGTTCAGGGTGCAATTTGGTCAAAAACAGCCCCTTCTGCCCTCCAGAAGGATTCCCCATAGGGAATAATGGAGCCAAGTAATATCAGAAATCTGAAAAAAACCCTACCTGGATTCAAATACCAAGTTGGTATTTAGAACCCGGCAACCGGGAATACTGATATTTTTCAACTTCTTGGTATCCAGATTAAAAACAAAACAAAATAAAACTTTTTTTTAGCAGCACATGCCTAGTAAGTGGGTTTTTTTTAGAGTGTGCAGGCTTTGCTTGTTATTGTCAGTTGGCCTCTGACCCTGATCCTGCCCTGCCAGGCTATTGGAAATTTTTAACAACCCCCACCTATAGTCAAGCGTTTTTTAAGCTAGGATGAATGTAGTTCCATCAGCAATTCTGAGGGGCCTGTTATATGAAGCTTGTATTACAGGGCAGATATTGTGGATGTGGATGGAGAGAGCTTGAAACACTTGATCATATGATCTTGGATTGTCCATTATATATATATGGAGTGAAATGGTTGGATCCAGTCATAAGGAATTTAGTTAAATGTAGAGTACACTCTGTTATGAAGTGTTGGAACAAGAAAAAAAATGTGGTTAAATACAATTCAACAGCTTTTCATTCATTAGTTCACACATTGTGATGCCTTCCCCCAAGGAGCTTGGAGAGGCATTTCAGACTCACATTAATCTAGGGTTGGATCCAGATTCAATCAGCATTTCCCCGCCCTCTTGTGAGAATTCAACCTTCATTTTGGTTTGGAGAAGAGGGAAAGGAAGATATGTTGCTGGTTGTGGTGGGGCTCTTGACTGAGGAGGTGCAGTTAACACCAGGAAATGTATGAGACATTTTTAAATACATACAAATGATATTAATGAAAATAGTGATTCCATTACATCTGGATCGTTTAACAGTAAAATACAAATGGCAGCAATCCTAATACTATAGGTATACCAAGCTCTTTGTAAAAGTTTCTTTCTGAATCTCCAAATTTTTTGAAAAGTTTATTAAATTCAAAATGGTTATAAAATGTTGAGAATATTAGAATAACATTTAACAAAACATCAATTTTCAAATCAGGAATATCACTGATACCAAAAGGCTGTAACTTACTTTACGAACTATCATAGTCAATATATAACATGACATCATTATACAAAGTAATCGAAGAGTCTTCAACAAAGTACCAAGAACAATAACCTCTTAGTGACTTATAACTAAGAAAGATTAAAATAAAATAAGAGACTTAATTTTTTTGGAGCTATATTTTGGGACAACATAAAATTTCGGGACAACATAAAATCTGAACAGGGAACCATCTCTTTTGTTAACTGTTTTTTCTCTTAACAGCCAAATCCCCACAAACTCTCCAGTCAACGACAGGCAGTGAATTGGGGTCAGAACCCTCTCCCCATCTACCTTGCTCTTAATGTCAAAGAAAGTTATAGCACTCTTGATTTTAAAGGTCAGTATTGTCTACTCCTGATTGGCAGTAGTGCTCAAGCAACGGCCTTTCAAATCACCTGCTACCTGATGCTTTTAACTAGAGATGCCAGGGATTAAACCTTCTGCATGCAGAATAGATGCTCTATCTATCATTGATTCCGGGTTCCATGACCCAATTTTTTTAAAAAAAGAATCATGTCATTAAAATCCTTTGGGTTCCTTTAGCAGCTACTGATACAGCAATCCACAGTTTCCACTTTCAGCCATCTTTCAGCATTACTGTCTGCTCGCCCACTTTCTAGTTCACCCTCCAGCGATGCCCACCTTGTTCTAGCACAAGCAGAGAGATCCAAGGAAGTCATGGCAGCTTCCTTATGCTGCTATCAGAAATCAGATGCAGCTCTTAGGGCTAGAATGAGGGTGTTTTTTTTGTGACAGGCTATAGCTGGCTCCAGGGCTTTTTTTTTTTTTTTGAAAAAGAGGTGCTGGAACTCTCAAGAGGGAAATGAAGTTTTCTATCTGTATACTGAAAACTCATGAATTTTTAAACATTTTAAAAAGAATTTTGTTGAAGAGGTTCTGGAACTCCATTCCAGCATGTTCCCCCAGAAAAAAAAAAAGCCCTGGCTGGCTCTAAGAATTTATAGCGGCTACAGTCACTCGGAATGTCTGAGTCCATGAATGCTTGTTGAAGGGCTTCTGTTTTCCTAACTGTTTCAGTTTTAGGGCATTCCTTCCACTATCCCTGAAACAAGTATCAGTTTTGTGAGAATGTAATGTCTGTTTTAGGATCGCCTTCTATATTGTGGGTCTCACATGAAATTTGCATGAATTAACTTTTCTTCAAACGATGAAAATATGAAACTGAGAAAAAGAACAGCTTTGTAGCTTTACTTAGTGGTTTGCCACATAAATTGCCCTAATTACACAGATTCCACTCCAAAATCAATCACAGAAAGGCTGCTAGTGTTATATAGATTCTCCATTCAAATGGGAATGATCCACATAGTTAGCAAATGTATGGTTGACATATGGAACAGCTATCACATGGACACTATTGTAGATGGCTTCCATGAGGGGGCGTTAATGTGCATAATCATAGGTTCACAGCATTACAAAGAAATAGCTGGGTAGTTTCATAGTATGGCCATATATACTGTGCTCAGTACAAGCAGGTTGAATGTATGAGGTTTATTGTCATGTTTTTCTCCACTGTTTGAATAGTTACTTTTTCTAGATACATTTTTTTTATACGGCTGTTTGCAGAGTGGGTAGAGTTCACACCCTATGAAGTAGGATTCCCAAAATATGGAGCATTTGTTCGAGCTGAAGATTTTGGAAGCGAGTTCTTCATGGGTCATTTAATAAAGAAGATCCCAGAATCTCGACTCTGCTACTTGGAAGGTAGTTCATTCAAAATAAAATCCTACAACTTGTATAGTTTTATACATTCTGAAATGGACTCCATGACATTCACATAGTACAGAGAATTTTATCACACCCTTGCTTTTATGAATTTTAATAGTAGTGGACATGGTTATCTTCTTCCTACCATGATGATAATTCTAGATGGATAGCAGTGATACAATGCCATCCTAAGCAGAGGTACACTTTTTAAGTCCTTCAAAGATTAAAAAAGTATGCTTAGCATTGCACAGAATAAAACAGAAGTCCAGTGGCACCTTGAAGACTTCCAGTATTAGCTTTCATGAATTAGAACTCAGTTTCTCAGTTGTGAAAGTTTATGTTTATTTATATGGAAATTTCATACGTCAGTTTCTGACTCATGAAATCTGATGTCATTTTCATCCAAACTGCCACTTTCCTCCTATTTTATAAGAACATAAGAGACACCAATGTTGGATCAGGCCAAAGGCCCATCCAGTCCAACACTCTGTCACACACAGTGGCCAGAAATACCAGTGCCATCAGGAGGTCCACCAGTGGGGCCAGGACATTAGAAGCCTTCCCACTGTTGATCCCCCCCCCCAAGCACCAAGAAGACAGAGCATCACTTGCCCCAGAGCCCCTATCTATACCTTGTGGCTAATAGCCACTGATGGACCTCTGCTCCATATGCTTATCTAATTCCCTTTTGAAGCCGTCCATGCTTGTAGCCACCACCACTTCCTGTGGCAGTGAATTCCATGTGTTAATCACTCTTTGGGTGAAGAAGTACTTCCTTTTATTTGTTCTAACCCGACCGCTCTGCAGTTTCATGGAGTGCCCACGGGTTCTTGTATTGTGAGAAAGGGAGAAAAGTACCTCTTTCTCTACCTGCTCTTTCCCATGCATAATCTTATAAACCTCAATCATGTCACCCCTCAGTCGTCGTTTCTCCAAGCTAAAGAGCCCTAAGCGCTTTAACCTTTCCTCATAGGGAAAGTGTTCCAACCCTTTTATCATTCGAGTTGCCCTTTTCTGCACTTTTTCCAAAGCTATAATATCCTTTTTAAGGTGTGGTGACCAGAACTGCACACAGTATTCCAAATGAGGTCGCACCATTGATTTACTCTAAAATCGAATTCAACCGTACATTTTGATCCAGAGGTTCCCTCCCCCCATTCTGCACTGAAATCGAGTTCAACCTTCTTTTTATTTCGTGTCCCCCCCCCCCCATCGCGCTCCCCTGACAGATCCCCTTGGAGTGCCTCACAATCCTCACTGGTTTTCACCACCCTGAACAACTTTGTATCATCCGCAAATTTAGCCACTTCACTGCTTACTCCCATCTCCAAATCATTAATGAACAAGTTAAAAAGCAGTGGACCAAGTACTGATCCCTGCGGTACCCCACTGCTTACCACCCTCCACTGAGAAAATTGCCCACCTACACTCACTCTCTGTTTTCTATGAACTAGCCAGTTTTTGATCCATAAAAGGACTTGTCCTTCTATCCCATGATTTTTGAGCTTACTTAGGAGCCTTTGATGAGGAACTTTATCAAAAGCTTTCTGGAAGTCAAGGTAAATAATATCTATTGGATCCCCCTTGTCCACATGTTTGTTCACCCCCTCAAAGAACACTAACAGGTTAGTGAGACAAGATCTTCCCTTACAGAAACCGTGCTGAGTCTGCCTCAATAGGTTTTGTTCATCTATGTGCCTACTAATTCTTTCCTTAATAATGGTTTCCACCAATTTACCCGGTATCGACGTCAGACTGACTGGCCTGTAATTTCCCGGATCTCCTCTGGAACCCTTTTTAAAGATGGGAGTGACATTAGCTACCTTCCAATCCTCAGGAATGGAGGCAGATTTTAAGGAAAGATTACATATCTTTGTCAGGAGATCTACAAGTTCACATTTGAGTTCTTTCAGAACTCTCGGATGTATGCCATCTGGGCCTGGTGATTTTTCAGTTTTTAAGTTGTCTATCAGTTTTAGGACCTCCTCTCTCGTCACCTCAATCTGACTCAGGTCTTTCAACACCCCTCCTGAAATCAGTGGTTCTGGAGTGGGCAAGCACTTCTCATCTTCCACAGTGAAGACGGAGGCAAAAAATGCATTTAGCTTCTCAGCCATTTCCCTATCATCCTTCAATACTCCTTTTACCCCTTGGTCGTCCAAGGGCCCCACTGCCTCCCTGGCTGGTTTCCTGTTTCTAATGTATTTGAAGAAAGTTTTATTGTTGGTTTTTACGTTTTTTGCTATATGCTCCTCATATTCCCTTTTTGCCTGCCTGACCTCAGACTTGCATTTTATTTGCCATAGCCTGTGTTCCGTTTTATCAGCCTCACTGTGACTAGCTTTCCACTGCTTAAAGGAATTCTTTTTACTTTTTACAGCCTCCATTACTCTGTTTGTTAACCATGCAGGCTTTTTCCTATACCTTTTTGTGCCTTTCCTAACCTGCGGAATATATATTTTTTGAGCTTCTAGGATCGTAGTTTTAAATAGTTTCCAAGCTTCCCCAATGGTTTTGACCCATTCTACTTTTCCTTTCAGTTTCCTCCCCACATGTCCCCTCATATCAGAGAAATTACCCCTTTTAAAGTTAAAAATGGTAGTGTGAGTCTTTTTGGCCAATTCTCTATTTGTACAAATGTTGAACTCAACAACATTATGATCACTGTTCCCAAGCGGTGCAATCACTTTTACATCTCTCACCAGGTCTTGAGTGTTACTTAGGACCAAATCAAGGATCGCCTCTCCCCTGGTAGGTTCCGTGACCATCTGCTCCATAGCACAGTCATTTAGAGTGTCTAGAAACTCAATCTCTTTTTCCCAACTAGAACACATATTGACCCAATCAATGTGTGGGTAGATGTCATTTTCATCCAAACTGCCACTTTCCTCCTATTTTATTCTTCTTGTCTATATATATATCTTCTTCCTCTGTGTGTGTGTGTGTATACACACATACTAGGAGTATATATACTAGGAGCAAAGCCCATTGTGGAGGAAGACAACGTTCCCTAGAAAGAAGCGACGCAGGTGCTTATATTTCAGCCCCCGCCTCCTCGGCAGCATTCCCGATTGGGTTTCGGCCCACTCTCCCACCCTGTTGGTACTACAGGCTCTGGCTGGTTGCCCAGTTTAGGCGGCCATGTAGGAATTTTTCACCCCTTCCTGATTGGCCCCATGGTGGGGGTGTTTTTGCCTACCCTGTACTGCGGCAGTGGTGCAGGGGATTGTTTGGGTGCAGCCATGTTAGGTTGGTCACTTTATAGTTGGGCAGGGTTCTATGTGATTACTGATTGTGATCTGGTGAGCACCAGCTGACACCTCTTTTTTGGTGTCTAAGGGGTCTTGTGAGTATATTCCTTGGGCCCTGTGGTCCGGGACGGGGAAATCAGACTGCTTTCAGGACTGCTTTGGTTAGATCCTCCGTTTGAGTCTTGTAGCCCGGGGATGGGGCTCCAGGGCTGTCTTAAAATTGCTAGCCAGCTGGGCATGAGCCACAGCTGATGGCTCTTGCTTGAGGCAGGGTGCCTTGCCCTATGTCACATAGCAGAGGAGGGGTCTGCGGACCCCTGGCCTTGACCATACCACAAGCTGTGTTGCCCTTGCCATTATTTCCAGTTAATGTTGTCAGCTAATAAAGTGTCCCTTTAGTTAACCCAACATTTGTGTTTGCCTCTTTATTCCATCTTGGCGGGCAAATATATATATATGAAAGGCCACTCACCGTAAAATCAACGCCCAGGCCAAACTGCTGGACCTAGAGACACCATATTCGTGGAGAGCACTCCTACCATGGCGTAGGTGCTCACTAAGAAGGGATTTTTAGAAATTTGACCCCTAAGTGGGTCAAAAGGGGTAAAATGTGCTCCCTCCATTGATTCCTATGCGGCTGCCAGGCAGCTGCCTCCCTGCAACCCCCCACTCTCTGATTGGTCACCTGCAGAGCTCAGTGTTCTGAGGTAAAAAAAAAAAACAGTTACAGGGGACTTCAGAGAGCTAATGACAGTTGAGGAAATCAGTAGTGGCCAACAACCACCTGTGAGGTGAAGCAAACTGCTGGCCCAGCCTCTCTGATGGCTTCCAACACACTCCTCCCACCTCCTACACCTAACAGGTGGTTGTCAGGTGCAACAGCAGTTGCAGGGTGCTTAAAGTGACGAGGGAGCCTGTCCCAGTAGTAATGCCTTAGTGATCCTGCTGCCCCTACCTCCACAGTGGCTTCTAATACTTCTCCCCCTTCCCCTCCTACACTGGGCAGGCAGTTGCCTGTCAGGTGCAGGAGAGGAGGTGAGATGCTTACAGCTGCCGGGGAGGTTTGCTCAGCAGGATTACCTTAGCACTGCTGCTGGCTCAGCCTCCCTGATGCCTTTAAATACAATCCCCCCCAACACCAGACAGGCCGGTGTCTGTCAGGTGTAGGAGCAGGACCAGGGTACTTTAATCCATCAGGTACACTGCCCCAGCAGGATCACCATAGCGATGCTGCTGGTCCAGCCTCTCTGATGGCTTCCAACACATTCCCCCCACTTCCAACACCTAACAGGTGGTTGTCTGTCAGGTGCAGTAGTGGTTGCAGGGTGCTTAAAGCCACAAGGGAGCCTGCCCCAGCGGTAACACCTTAGTGATCCTGCCAGCCCTGCCTCCACAATGGCTTCTAATACTCCTTCCCTCTCCCCATCCTACACTGGACAAGCAGCTGCCTGTCAGGTGTAGGAGAGGAGGTGGGAGCCGCCAGGGAGGTTTGCTCAGCAGGACTGCCTTAGCACTGCTGCTGGCCCAGCCTCTCCGATGCCTTTAAATCCAATCCTCCCCAACACCAGACAGGCCAGTATATTTCAGATGTAGGAGCAGGACCAGGGTATGAATGTTCATGGGGAGATAGTAAAGGACATTTCTAGGAGCCATTTCGATGCATGCCTCCCTCATGAACCTGAAGAAATGTCCACCACATCACCACTCCCTCACACCAACTCCCACTCAAACCTCTCACCTCTTACTGCCCCCCGAGAAAGTTCCTGGCAAACGTCGAGCCAGATACACCAGTGCTACAAGGAGGAGGCAAGTTAGGAATGCGGCAAAGACATTTGCACATAGTACTCCTGCAGTGCACTGAGCTGCACAGGCCAAGTACCAGCAAGATCACCCTGAGGTGCTCAGAACAACACAGTCTCCATAGGAGCAAAACAATCCAGGAACACAAGTAGAGAGGCCATCAGTATCGTGGAAGGTAGCAGGAGCTGACTTAACAAATGACTGCTTCTTAAATGGACAGTTCTACATGGCCTGCTCCAGAGTGAGCTCACCAAGCAGCCTGGTGATCCTAGCACCTGAGGGCAGAGCCACCAGTGTGGTCTAGAGAGAGGTCCTTCAGTAGAGAGGGTGGGAAAAGTACGTATGTCTCACTTCATTTCTTACAGTACAATCTTCTCCGTTAGAATTCCTACAACAAATGTCACATTTTAAATTTCACATCATCAGTATTATAATTGGATTTATGGAGCTTAAATACCATAGCAAAGCACGGGTATCAGGCTACTATCTGTGTATGTATATATGTATGTGTATACACACACACACACACACACAACACTAACAGCAAGAAGATATATATAAAGTAGCTAACAACAAGCTTCTACAACTAAATCCATTTTACAAATTAATTACATATCATAAGTTCTGGTATACCAAATAATTCATATGGTTATATTCCATCTTGCAATCTAGAGTTTCAGTACATTAAAAAGTTAAACTGCTGTTCATAGAATTTATTTACTCAAAAATTCAGCAGTGTTTGAGCATGTACATGGTATGTTAATTTGATCATTAAACATTTTCCAGATCTTATAAACCATTCTGATCTTGTTAGTGCTTTTTCTTTTTTCCAGTTTATTGCAGTACAAATATCTATAATTTTCTTCTTTAATAATAATGCATATTTTCACTTTAGGGAATTAAGTCCCTTAATATTTAAATACAAACCTTTTAAAAATCTTATAGTAGGGCAGAAATTTTACTTCCGTGGTTATTTATCAGTATAAGAAGTATCATAAAATCTTGAGCTTGCTGTCAATTCTTAAGTATTGTCAGCTTACTACTTAAAAAACGTATTTAAAATGTATCCCCCAGTTATATCTAATCTGTTAGTCTGTAAATGCAAAATAGAACAGGAATCCAATGGCATCATGGAGACTATGAAAGTTTATTCCATTATTAGCTTTCATGAATCAGAACTCAGTTTTTGGCTTATGAAAGTTTATGCTGGTAAAAATGTTGTTTGTCTGCAATGTGCCCCTTGAAACTTGTTTTATTCTTCTTGTCATGATTTTAATTTTAAAATAATAAACAAAAAATCTATTTACTGTGTGGTTGGCTGTTACAGTAAACAATGTTTAAAATGTTTCTACAATAGTATAAAATTAATCTTAAAAATTATTTCTGCTCCCCAGGCACGTGGAGTAATATATTTTCCCAGAATATGCTGGATGCCTTATATTTATCAGAAAATTCAGAGGACTTCTGGCACACATGGACGAGAGACAGAGTGATTGATATTGGTCAGTCATTTTCAGGACACTGCTTTCCCTTGAGACTTTTGGAGGCAATTTGTTTTTGATTTAATCTGTCAGAAACAGAAAACATGAGAAAACAATGAACCCCACCCTCCCCATTATTATTGCTAAAATGCCCTTTCCACTGTTTATTCCTCCTCCTTTCCCCTAACGGCAGTCCCTGCTTTAGTCTAGTCTATTAGACACTGATGTTGAAGGCAAGCAAGTAGCTGTAGTCTAAAGGGCTTAACTATACATTACATTTATACATGTCTGCCATGGACTTTTAGTCAGATGTCAGCTACAAGTTTCCCATTGGGAACTCAATTGTCAAGCATGTGGGGCCCCAATTCAATTTGGGACTGCAGCATGTAGGGAGAAGGAGCTTCTGCCTGTCTCCCTGTGCCATTTTCCTGTCTTAAAACAGTCTGGGAGGCACACATAGTACCATCAATATTCATGCAACCCTCAGTGGGGTAAATAGTACCCCTGTGGCCTTTTCAGGTCAGGAATATGCACACTGTAATCTCAGTCCAAATTGAGGCCCTATGCACATGAGAACTGATTTTCCACCAGGGAGTTTGTAGCTTGTATTTGATTAAAAGGACTTGTTGTAGATATGTATAAAACTTAATGTGTAGTTTGACCCTTTAAAAAGGAGCTAATTTGTCTTGAAGGATGCAAATCCTGTATCATGCATCCTCTGAGCCAAATTCCACCCAAAATGAGAGAAGGCTCTAAATCCTCTGATCCATTTGGTTTATCTTCCCTTCTGTGATTTTTTTTGTTGGCAATTAATTCTAGGAGTACCTTTGCCAACAAAGTGCTTTCAGGAGTGTTCTTAATGGCATTTCCTCTTTATTGTGTGATCACTGCCATTGTATAAGAACCACTGAGACTGCTGGAACACTAAGAGTTCAATGGACACAAACATTTTGTACAAATTCAAAATTTGAATTTGATTTTTTTGAATACCAAACATTTTCTACTTTTGCATTTGAAATTTGAATTTGTGGAGTGCTTTAAAAACAAATTGTAAACCTTGTTGTAATTATTCAAAGTTATTCATAACAGCGGTACTCATTTTTGATTTTCTATTTTAAAGGAGAACTTTGACCAATGAAATTAAACAAAACTTTCTGTTTATATGACACAGATGAAAATACTTATCCTACTCTTCCTAAGAGGCCAAATGTGCAACGAACACGGCTCTTCATCCCCAGTGGAAGTCTCAGCAAAGTGCTTAGAGATGTTGTAACGATGCGCCCAGTGGTTTCACATTATCATAATTTTATGAAAGGCCTGCAGATGAATAATAAATACTTAGAGAACCACTGCTTTTCTACCTGGAAAGGTAATTCAGAAAGCTTTCATTTATCTGGATCTCTTTTAAAAAACTGGATATTTCTCATGATTTTCATCCATGTTTATATAGAAGATTATACACAATACACCCAGCATTTAACAGGTCATGTCAACAAACAGTTTAAGAGAAAATCCTGAGTCAGGCATTCATACCCAGTCACACCTTCCCCACTTAACCTCTACCTCCTTCCTGTCTACTTCTCCTTCACCCTAATCAGTCACTCCCTCCAGTGATGGTGATGAAGCCTTCAAGATAGTGCTAGGTATGTACAATGCACACTGGCCTCCTTATGCACACAGGTTCTGGTACCTTGAACATCTCATGGAGTGCAGCCCTACGAACACATTTCTGGGAATAAGCCCATTGAATATAATGGGACATACTTCTGAGTAGACCTGCTTAGGATTGTTCTCATGTTTAAGAACTATTATTATGGTTACAAAGAAAATGTGCGAGCAATTATAGTAGGCTCAGAAGCCAAAGAGATGCAGATAAGATTCAGTGTGCTAAAAGGGTAAGAATTTAGGAGCCTTCATGGCCAGTCCTCCTTCTTCCATGGCTCTGGAGGTTTTCTAATCCAGTTTGTCTTGTTTGTGCTCAGGGGCAGGTGGAGGCTCTCACAAACATTGTCAAGCAGATAGGCTGGGACCTCAGGATTGACAGGAACAGCAATCACTGTCAGAGCTGTTGATCCCACAACAGCCAGAGCTGAACTGATGCAGCTAGTGCCTGCAGCTGTGGTAGGGGCCTAGAGTCTGCAGGCGCTTATAGTAGGATCCTATCAGATGGCCCAGGAACCCAGTGTTCATTAGTTTTTTAACCTCCATGGGATTAGCCACTGACGTCCTCATTCTCTGAGAAGGACTCATGATCCTCAACTCTGACATAGTCCTCAATGTTTCTCCCTTGGTTGACTGTACCCTGTATTTCCCCAAATCATACAAATAAATAATTACATGAATAATTTATTCTTCTGATGTTCCAAAATTTTGCATGATTGTCTCTTTTTCTACAATTACCATGGTGATGAAGAGAAAAGGGAATAGAGGGAAGAAAGGCATGGATTGGTCTAAGGGGTGGAACGTGCTGCATAATAGAGTTCTTTTTCCTCAATTAATTTATTTAAAGCATTTATATGCTGCCTCTAGAAATCTGCTTGAAGCAGCTTACAAAATAAAAGAAGAAAGTCATTAACCCCCCCACTATTAAATTAACCACTCTTAGAAACCAATCAATAAAAAGTGCACCTAGGAAGCAACATGCTTAACTTCTTCCTCTCCTCTTCCACTAGGCAGGCAGAGCTGGACCTGAGCAGCTGGGATGGAGCATGAAAGCAAACTCCTTGGGGGTGGCTAAAGGAACCTCATTTCTTGAAATGAATATCTAGGGCTGGTCCACCTCTAACTCCCTAGGCAAACTATGACTTTGGTGCCCCTCTGTTCAATACAGAGAAAATAAGAAGTCTAGAATGAACATTTTACTGGGCATTCAAAATGAACAATGTAATAATAAAACAGATAAGTTCTTCAGAAGCCTTCAAAGTTCCATCATGGCAGCTATAGAAGACCAGTGTCAACAGATACGGAGATTCTAGATGCCAGTTAATGCCAGGCTTCCCGCTAAACCTGCCTTTTTGGTTTCCCATCAAATTTTGGCACCCCAGGTGTTCACCTAAGTTTGCCTAGTGACTGGACCAGCCCTGGGTGTATCTTAGCTTTGAAGAATCACCTCATTTTAAAAATGAAGTTGAAGCTACTTGAAAAATGAAAACATAAAAGGAGCCTGCCTCTCATATGTACCTATACAGCAGTGAAAAAGTATATACTGTAAAAGTGTAATTAAGCCTGCCCTGCAGGGGGGTTAAAATATGTTAAGAATACAGAATTTAATGGCATCCCCTTGCTTTTTCCTATTGTCATGTGCCACTATTGCAGTGCTGTAAATATGAACAAACTGCATTTCAGATACTGTACTAGATTCTTCTCCCAATCGACTGACTGAGACACCAGACTATCTGGAACTTGTAGACACGGCTTTCTTCATCAATACTAGCTGCCCACCTCTTCTGAGGCCAGAGAGGAAAGTGGATCTTATTTTGCATTTGAATTACAGTGGAGGATCACAGACATTGGTGAGAAGATTCTTTGGCGCCTTTGGCAACTTCTTGATATCTATTTGCTTCTCCATTTCCTCCCCACTTTAAAGATTAAGAATTGATGATTCCAAGTAGACGTATGCATTTCTTTAGTTATTAATAACAGTACTTACAAAAATATGGTGTTTTGTAGTTGTAGCAATTAATATAAATGAAACAAATTCCCTGTCTGAACAGCCTATAATGAAAAAAGCCCATGATTTTCTTTTGTTTTGTTCAGGAGCTTTATTTACTGCCTCTGTCTCTGTTGTCTCAAGTTTTCTTAACAAGGGCATACCAAGCTATATTCCTTGGGGGGGGGGGGAGAATGAGGAAGAGCAGACTGTAGCCAGTATGACTACATACATGTGTGAGGTAGTCCAATCCTGAAGCATGTGGACTGGGGCTTCAAATCAAATAAAAGCTGACTGAACATACTGCAACTTGCCTGTTTCTAGGGATCTCAGAGGGACAGAGATTTTTTTGTGATTTTTTTCTTGTGCCAAAATATGGTGACTATAGTATTTTATTCTATATTAATTCTATATTATTTAGAATATATTATTTCTTTCTTACTTGGATTAGTTTTTTTTAGTATAGTTTCCTTTTTGTATGTATTATGTTCTCTAATAGTTTCTGAAGCATTTTACCATTTTTACTTAGGACTTGCCCCCCCCTCCCTGCTTTATTATTGGATTTGTGGCTTACCTTAGTGCCTTGCTTCCTCCTGCCACTTCTGGCTCTTCAGAGCTCAATTTTTGCTTAATCCCCTCAGTCTTATTTGCTTCATTAGTTCTTTATGAAGTATTTCAGTGTGTGACTTGATGTGATTGCATGTTGCATCTGTCCTAGCAAATCCTTTTGATTTTTAACTGTGGTTTCTCCAGCTGGTGAAGCTGTTGTGGACCTGTGGGTCTTTGGGAATTATGATTCATTTGGGATTTGTGTCTTGTGTAACTAGGGTTGCCAGGTCTTACCTGGGTCCTGGCAGGGGGCTCTATCCTGGCTCCAGGAGTCTTCTGGCATGCATGTCACGATGACTTCACCCGGAGGTGATGTCATCATGCTGAGAACGTCAGCTGTGATGGGGGCTCTTTGGGGGCAGGGCCAGAAAGTGGGGAAATCCCTCCCCAATTGGTGGGTTGGCATCCCTATGTGTAACTCAGCCTGTACTGTGTGTCTGGTTGTCCTGAGGGTAACGCAAGCACAACCCAAGCATAAGATAAAAATTAATCTCACATACAGTCTAGTAATACAATTACACAAATTATATACATGTTCTTCTTTCCTCCAAAACCTGGCTGTGTGCTCTGCCCTGCCCTGGATGCATGCTGATATCCAAATATTATCCCTCTTTCCATCAAAGCAAATCATCATCATCATTTTTCACTGAGACACAAGGTGGATTACAAAATCTAACCCCCCCAAACAACAACAACAACCCAACAACGAACAAACAACCAACCAAACAAAAAAAATTCTATCAGGCAGCAAAAACCTCTCACAAAGTAAGGAAGGACTAGGATTACAGAACTGGGAAGGCCATGTGAACGAAAGATGGCCTAAAGGCAGGGGTCCCTAACATGGTGCCTGTGAGTGCCTTGGTGCCCACCAACACCTTTCCTTGTGCCCACCAAGTGTTTTGAGAAAGAGGGTGGGCCACGTGGTGATTTTGTTTAGTGATTGGCTATTGAGGATTTGGTTGGCTGTGCAGATTTTTTAAAATGATGCTTTGGCAGCAGCTGCCACCACAGTGCAAGGATCTTCACTCTGTGACTGAAGTTAATCTGCAGCAGCCATTTTGTGTCTGCGCCTGACATACTCTGTCAGAATTTCAAAGGCACCCACAGGTTAAAAAAGTTTGGGGAACCCTGGTCTAAGGCAACAAAAATATGCTGGAGAACCTGGGCTGTGAAGAAATGCATTTTTTGAGTAGAGGTCTGACCTGAGAAAATCTTTAAAAGTTTTTCTTCTTTCTGGGCAGAGAACAGGCAAGAAGGAGGGAGTTGGTTCAATGGCTTTCCAATGTCACCTCAGCTACCTCTTAAGGAATGCTAATAGGTCTAGCTAGAGACAATAGTATAGTCCAGTCCCCCCCCCCCCCACAAGCAGGGAATAGAGATTTGGAGGAACTGAAGACCAGAGAGACTTCAGGAAGGAATTCCTGGCAATCTCCAGGAAAACATTTATTTGACCTGGCCTGACCTGGTCAGTGGTTGGGGAATAGAGATAGCATAAAACTCCTGGAAGCAAGGAGGAATGGCTCTTTTGTGCTGAGTCCATCAGAGCAGACAGAACTCTTGAGGTTTGGAGGAGGAGGCCATTAACCATGTGCAGGTCTAGAAAGCTGGAGAAAGCTTCAAGGTAATGGTGACTCTGTAAAGATCTATAACATTCTAAGCTCAGGAGCCTGTCCTGTAGTCTAACATCTGATAGGGCATGTATAGAGAGAAGGACAGAGATATTGTGATTTACCCTTTTCTTTGCTCAGTCTGGTGTTGTGCTAAGAGTATGCTTGTAAACATTTTCTTTTTAATAAATACTTATAACTTTTGGTGCTGGTAGTGGTTCTCTGTACCACATAGACCCCCACCATCTTGGACACACTATTTTAAAAGGAGTGTCAGGAGGAATGCAGTCAATTGGCAAGTGGCTATTCCTCCAGGGGCAGACAAGGCAGTAGACTGTTCCTGTGGTGACCAGATGCTGGGCAGTGGGGGACACAGAGGCAAGGCCTCAGAACTTGGAAGGGAAGCTGGGAGTCCTCCTGACCCTCCCAGTGGGCAATTCCTGCAGAGATTAAATGGTGGCAGCAGGTTACTGGAGAGAAAGAAAAGCCTCTCTAGATGTTGGGAAAATCTTGAAGGGCAGGGTGGAACAGTGCCTGCAGGAGGAGCAGGATTGCTCTACCACATGGGCCTTTGCTATTATTACTGGCTACCCTTCCCTATCAATGTTTCATAAAATCATAGTGCTTGAAAAACTAGGCCAGTCCCCTGTACCAAGACAAAACATACCAACCTCCAGATATATTTGATAGTGATAGGGTTGCTAGCCTGTAGGGACAATGCTCTAGCATTTGCCCCGAAATGCAATGGGTTAATCATAGAGTTTTGGGCAAATGCTGGAGTGTCACCTGACATGATGACATCACTTATCACAGAGTTTTCCTTCCACTGTCCTGCAGAGCAGCGGTGGGCACAGCCAATGGAGGAGTGGAAGATGTTTTACTGAAGTGGGAGACCTGGCCTCCCTAGAGAGGGGCCTACTCACACTTCTAATGAAACTTCTAGCCTTTATGAAATCAAAGCTCTCTCATCTCTCAGGGTTTTGATTTTGCTCATTTTTTTGATGTTGTAGCCATTGGACTTATCTATGAAGTACTATGCAGAGCAGGGTATCCCATACCCCAAGACTGTGCTGAGTGAAGAAGACAGGCAGCATCTCAAGGAGTGCTATCTCTTTGATGAGGCGGACAATCCAAAGGCTCCTATAGTGCTGTATTTCCCACTGGTATGCGACACTTTTCAAAAATACAAAGCACCTGGTAAGTTAACTGGATTAGGATTCCACCTAGCATGACCTTCCTAAAGCTGATTATTAGTATTGGCTCCAACATTTTAGTCTATAGCTAGTACTGAAAATAGGAACATACAGAGGAGAGAGAAAATTGTGTGCAGGGCTAGATTATTTTGGCAACAATAGTCCCCCATGGCCAAAGAGATAACACCATTTAAAAAGTGGCTTATGTCTTTGTTGAAAAAGCAGAAATGAAGCAATGGCTGTATGTGGTTCTTTCCCCCATGACCAATGATCTTTAGATTCCAAGTTTAGATTTCAATGGAATAGTGTCACCCCACCTTCATCTCACTTATGCCTCTGTTAGTCCTACTCACTCACCATGTCAGATTGCACCCAACTCCATGGTTTCCTTTCACCCACTCCCACTCACCCCATACTCTGCACACTACTTGCATTACCAAAACGAAGAGCAGTGTGGCAGATGGAGAATTTCATGTGGCTTCCCCACTGTCAGCATCTATTTCTCATGAGAAAATGAAGTGTTCCTCTAAAAGGCAGACCAGTTAAAGTCCAAGCATGCAAAAGCAACTGGTAAATAAGCTCATGCCACAACTCTTCTTGCTCACAAAGCAAACAAAGCCTCACTGCTTCTGTAAAGTGTGATTGATTCCAAAGTTACAAAGTTAACACAGCAAATGCAGATAATTTCAGTGTTCCAATGTGAGAAGATCACAGTGGTGTGAAACAGTAGTATCTGCTCATTTCCTTCTTGGGGTTGTTTTTTCCACAGGTGTGGAACGCAGTCCTGATGAGATGGAGGAGGGCGAAGCTGATGTTACCAGCACTATATTTTCCCCTTATGCCACTGGTTTGGTGCAGTATACAGAGGAGGATTTCAACAAGCTGTTGAATTTGACCAACTACAATATCCTCAATAATGAACATATGGTTCTGCAGGCTCTCCGTATTGCCGTGGAGCGAAAGAAACGGCAGAAAAGGGAGTCTTTATTTTAATCACGTTAACCATCTCAGAATGCATTTTCCTTATTTTCTGGCTGTGGAAGCTACCGGAGGTGTTGGCCAGTATTGCATATTTTTGCTGTTGGCCAGTATTGAATATTTTTGCTGTTGGCCAGTATTGCATATAGCTAATGTTGTTATTTTATGTCATATATACAATACCTCAAGTGTGCAAAGGGCTGGACTTTGGAATGGAAGTCCTGAACTGTGGCTAGGATTGCCAGCCAGACTTGGCAACCCACTGGGAAGATTTTAGGGGTGGAGAGAAGCACATCAATATCGTGCAAGCATGCGATTCCACTTCTAGTGAAAACCAGAAGGGACGTCATGACATTGAAAGAAACTTTCTAGGTATTGCTCAAAACTCTGTCGTTAAATCACAGCATCACCTGTGATGCCTACAGCATCCTCTTTGATGTGATAACCATGTGCACCCCTCATTTCCCCCATTTTTTTCTGGCAGCCTTTGAGGCACTGGCTAGAAGAGGGGGAAATCATGCCCCCCCCCCGCAGTCCTGGCTCACAGGGGAGCATGGAGATTTGCATTTGAAGTATACATTCTCATGTAAAGGGGGAGCTCCTAGGACCATTAAGTCATGAGTTTAAAAAAAAATAACGTAATGGCACCATTGATAAGAAACTGCATTCCATCAGTTTAGGCCTGAAAAGTATGCAGACGGAGAGTGATTTCAGCTAAGCATACCTTTATTTAGTTCAGAACAAAGACAACTGACCGGCTCGCAGGCCGGTTTATATGCATTCAGAAAACCCGCCACCAAGCTCACCTAAACACACCCCCTACTCCCGATAGGCTATTTACAGTAACCGAGAGACCCATTGGCCTCCTGGCTGGGGACCTAGCCCTTTCATTGGGCCGGCTAGGATCCTACGGACCCATTGTCTTTAGACTCGAAGCTATTGAGGAATTGTGCCTGGCCAGCCTGGGCAAGTCCGGGCATGTCAGGCTGAATACATTACAATGCCATTGGTCAGCTTTGCCTCTGACTGGCAGTGGCTTTCCAAGGACTCAGGCGATGATCTTTCCTCAGTCCTGCTACTTATTTTAAACTGGAGAAACCAGCATTTGAACTAGGGGTCTTCTGCATGCAAAACATATATCACTCCAGAGTTATTCAGCTAAGAGGGGTTGGAGTGTGGTCTTTCCAGGTTCAAGCCCAGCACTATAGAATCAAAAGT
This sequence comes from Gekko japonicus, assembly GCF_001447785.1. Lineage (NCBI taxonomy): Eukaryota > Metazoa > Chordata > Lepidosauria > Squamata > Gekkonidae > Gekko > Gekko japonicus. The sequence goes on from NW_015164239.1 coordinate 279,360, forward strand.
AGAGGCCTGATTGGTATTGCCTCAGCAATCATAGAGTTTGTTTTGAAATGCATGAATATTACTTGATAATGACAACACCAAGTGATAATATGCATGTGTAATGCAGCACCCACAGGTAAAACACCACAGCTTTCTTGACAACTCACATGGCCTCAGACACAGTCCGTTTCAATGGAGGAAGTTCATGGGTGAGTCACTGAGGGATGATAATGATGTGTTAATTCAGAATATGCTAATTTGAGTTTCAGTCCTTGAAACTGTCAACATCCCATGTCATGTCCTCAATTGATGAATGTGTCTGTTACCCCTCAGTAAGCAGTAGGCTGTGGCAAATTGCTGTAAAACCTAGAGCAATTAGTAGGGTCATAAATATGAAGCATAAGATTACTAATCATGGCCCAAATGTGAGCTGTATTTTTACTGGCTGCATAGCTGGGGGAAGATCAGCAAATGTGGCTTTCATTGTTACTACAACACAGTGATACTTAGCTGATTCTATGACTCTCACCCTGGGTTCCTGTCCTAAATATATTTGAGCAGCTGTGCTGGATCAGTCCAGTGGTCCATCTAGCCCAGTAGCCTGTTTCATGTAGTTGCCAACAAAGTGCCCCAGAAGGCCTGTGAACAGGTTTAGCTTGTCAGGTCTCTTCCTATTGTTACCTCAGCACAAATTTAGCAATAAAATTTCAGAGATACTCTGTCTATCAACATGCATGTTGTGAAGGGACAAATTGCAATTTGTTTTGGTAGTTATCTGCATTATCACTACAGGGAAAAATATTAAAGAAACAAGACTTCCAAAACAAAAAAACTCACCTGGCCAATGAATGGGATAAGTAACAAACTGCACCATGTAGAGGTGCAGTTCAACGGTTATTCTGCAAGCACTTCCTGATGAGAAAGTAAAAAGAGTCCCCAGATGTGGCCAACAGTTGTTATTCCTCTGTCGGTATCTGATTGTTTCATTGGTGGTCAGGCATATCTTTGATGAACATTGCTTTAGTGATAATTGTACAATAAAAGACTTATTTTCTAATCAGAGTCTCTTAAATATATAACAATACAAAATAAAGGTAACATACATTCCATAAAATTATATCCAATCAAAAGATATGTAAGTCTGATCTGCATCCTAGCATTTAATATTACTATAAATTCCCAAAGAGACTGTTTCATTATTGGGTTGTTTTGTATGCTTTTATTTCATTATTGTTTCTTTTATTATTGTTGTTTCATTTTCATAATTGTAATTCATTATTATTTTCTATTGGTTTCAGTAAAATATGGCCCCCCCCCCGTTTCTTGAGTCGTCATAGTTTTTCATCCATATTGGACAAACCTTAGGGGTATTGTAGCACTCCCCTACAATATCTGCAGTCCCAAATTTCAGATGATAGGAAAAAGGGTTCCCCCTTTTTGGGGTGAAGAAAGGCATCCATGTTTAACATTAAAGTCTATGGGAGAATTCATAGGAAAGACTCTGAACGTGCATCTGGCACACTTAGCTTGATGGACAGTTGCACAAGGAAGAGGCAGATTTACAAGGCAAGGGCATTTGGTAGTATAAGGAGGTCAAGGCATCTGGGCAGATAGGCAGCAGCAAGAAGACCTTGAGACAGATTTGCATGGACAAGGAATAACGTTTGGAGAGCAGCAGGCAAGAGGGCAGTGCAGATTGCAAGGGGAAATTTGGCACAGCAGGACAGCAGGAGAACAGGAGGCACAGTTCCATCCAAATCCTGCAGGATTGTAATATCTCTCACACATGTATATCATCCTACTGTCTACAGCTTGCAGTCAATCAAGAAAGCCCAGAGACTATCTCTCTCTCCAACCCCTAAGCACCCAGTTTATGCCCTTTGTGGAAAAATATGTTTTATTGTGGAGGTTTGGACTGTACAAAGCTTTCACCTTTAGTTTTAAGAAGTGTTCCTCTCTCTTAGTAAAGAACAGGCAGGAGGGAGAGAAGTCAAAATGATTACTTAGCAGCCTCACCAAACATTGCTGTAGCACTGCTAATGGATTCTCTGGCCAGAGACAATAAAATGGTCAACTCACACTTCCAGCTAGAAGCTGACAACTAGCAGGAAAGAGAGATTTGGGGTATTAGATGGGTGTAAGATTTGGGATGTAAGATGCTAGAAGATATCTTCCAGGAGATTTCAGGAAATGTTTCTTTGACCCAGTGGCAGTGGGCAAACAGAGATAACAAAACCTCTTGGTATTGATGGGGAGGGTCTCTTTGGCTGATTCCAGCTAGGGAGAAGGAGCTCTTACATGTGGGCTACTGCTGGAGTCAGCCACTAGCATGTGGAGGGCTGCTGGCCCGGACAGAGACATAGAGGTAATGGGATTTTTTTTTTTTTAGAATTTAGAGCCTTCCTTAGAAGCTGCTAGGTCGTGTACAGAGTGGGGGACAGATGGATTGTATGCTTACACCTTTCTTCTGGATGCCTTGATTAATCCGTTGCTGTGTTGATAGTATGTGTGTGGACATTTTCTTTTTAATAAATGCTTTTAATTTTGAATGCTGGTACTTGTTCTCTATGCAACATAGAACTCTAGTGTTCAAAGTAAACCCAGTATTTTAAATGGGCACCAGGAGAAGGGGGGCAGTCAATTGGCAGATTACTACTTTCTTAGTAGTGTGCAAGTACAGTAAGCTGTTCCTGTGATAACCAGATGTTGGGTAGTGGGAGATGCAGGCACAAGTTAGGGCTTTAGAATGGCAATGCAGGGAAGGGAACCTGGGAGCACTGGCCCTCTCAGTGGGTAATTCCTACAAAGGCCATTTGGTGGCAGTTGTCTACTGAAATTGGGAGAGAAAACCCCTCTGAGGGTAGGGAAAAGCCAGGAGAGTAGGGCAAATTTGGACAGCTGTTGATGCCTAGATGCCTCAGAGGGCAGGATAACTGTAGGTCACTGGGGCTGTTCTGCCACCCTTATTAGGAAATTGCTGCTTTCTAAAAGTGAAACCAGTAGAGTCAGAGACAGGTAAGCCTGTTTTAATAAGATGTAGCCACTGGGTCTCATTCTGGCCCAGCCTGGGGAGTAGTGACTACTAGAGTGGAAGGTTTCAGCATGCTGGGGAAAGGGGGACCTTCCATCTCTGGGCCACCAAGCACACTGGTACACAAGCATGCTTGCTGACACTCTTTATTCTCTGCTTAATCTTACTACCATGGTCCTGCATAGGGTAGTTTCCTGGCTGCCTTGGCTCCATCACTTTTCTGCATAACTGAGAAACTGCCTGCCAATTCCTCAGTCCTTACTCCTCTGTCCCCACTCCTTCCTCACAGCTTCTCATCTTAGCCATTATTAAATCAACCCCCAGTAGCTGCCTTCCATCTGGGAGTCAGGGGAAGGGCCTCCTCCATGCCGAATAGCCAACCACAACCCACCCAGTGACCTTATGGGCAGACCTGCACAATGGATCTAATGGAACTTTCCATGCTCTCCGGTTCCACCGTCTGGTGTCCAGGTTGCTCCACCTGAATCTAGGTGCTGCACAGGGTATTTATTTAATTTTTACATTAATTGTGATAATTATGAAACATTCCATTCCAGAATAGTGGGGATTCATTCCCAAGTCTTGTCCATGTTGCTCTTGACAGGCGACACCCTTGATACTATGGTTTTACCACAAAATTTTGGCCAGTTCCTAGAGATGTATGATGCAACTTCCAGGTTTCCTGGAAGTGATGAAATGCTGTTGCCTGCCAGCCAGTTTTAAATTTTTCTCCCTCCCTCCCTCCCTCCCTCCCTCCCTCCAAGTAGTGGGGGCATATGCCAGCTGGGGGGGTTTGTAATCCTACTGGAGAGAACCTCTACATATAGAAGCAGTAAACTGTTGTATCTTTAATGTTAGGCATCTAACATTAGGCATTTGAATAAGGAGGCAGGTTAGTATCAAATAGCACAGTTTAATAACTCAGGCTCTCTTTTTCTTTGTGGAGCTGTAGTAACAACAATTTGCTCTTTTCTGTTCTTGCCCCACTAAGTCCTGGAGTGTATTAGGGCAGTCTAAAACACTGGCCTAGAGTAAAGGAACAGAATTGTCACAAACACAACATAAATCTAGGAGGGAACGTCACCTGGAGGGCCTTGGCCTTGTTGAGAAATGGACTAATATTTGCTGTTTATGAATTTATATATATGCTAACACACTACATAGATTGTGCGCACACATTTGCTCATAGACTCAAAGGTAAAGCTGTTTGAATCGCCTGTTGTGTGAGAGAGGTTTTCACATAGAAGGTACTGAACTGCATTTCATGCTAATGAGTTTGCAGACACACAAACACAGCTACTAAGCCTTATGGGAAGAAGAAGCACATTTTGCCATTGTTAGCAGGAAATACAGCTTAAAAAGACAAGTATTCCCCCATTGCTGAGAGACTTGATGTCATGTTTTACACGGAGCTAATCTGCATCTGAATTGCCATTTCCTGGTGGACGTGCCTAGAGTCAATGGAAAGCTGGTACCTATCTGCACATCAAGGAGAATCATGATGCTGAGGTTTCACACCTGACCAGATGGCTTTCTATGAGTTAGAGTCTAGAGTTTCAAATATTGGCCCAACCCTTAAAAGTGCTGCCCCTCATTATACACACCAATAAGAGGTAGGGATGGGATGGACTACAGATAGGTGGGATCTCAGTTTGGCTAGGTTGCCACCCACCTGAAGATTTCACTATAAAACCATGCATTAAGTTTTTTGCTAGCCACTACTACCCCCCCTCCTGCCTGCTTTAACTCCCCTTCTGCCCAGCCTGCTAAAACCCTTTGTCTTTAGTTGATCCTTTGGTGTGCGCAGCCAAAGAGGTCCATGCCCTGCTAGCTGGTTCTAGCAGAGTGTGATTTAAAAGTACCCCTAGATTCTATCATTCTTCACCTATTTTTACATTGCAACAGACAAGACTTCAGGAACAGGCAGTATTAAACCGTGCACCTACCTACCTCCTAAGTAAATGAGAAACTATTTTCTATTCCTGTAACTCTAAAGGAAACTTGATTGTATGCGAATGTGACACTGATTTTGTGTGTATGTGATTTCGATATTGCTTACTAAAAAGACAATTTGTTTTGGAAAAACACCAGTCTCGTCTCCATCACTGGTGCTCTCTGGGGCTGGCAGAACCTCCGTAAACTTTGGCAAGGACTCACGTTAAATTTAGTTAGCCATCTGCTGTAAATAAAGCGATTTACGTAACAGCCTCTATCGCCTTGTTTGATCAAACCATTGGTTTGAGTTAGTAGAGCTCTTTTATGTTCTTACATACTCTTCCCTACTTAAGTAGGCCACTGGTGTTTCAGAACAACTACAATTAGCTTTGTCTACAAATGCGGAATAAAGAGAGCCAACACCATAAACTGGGATAATTAAAGGGCCAACTTTATTTTCATTGCTCAAGCGGGATCTGTAGTGCACACAGGCCAAAGCCTCATTCCAGACATAATTGCGGTATGGGCAATTGGTGGAATGCAGAAGAGTCTGGTCTCCTCTGTTTTGTGCACCCCTGATTTTATGGGGGAGGCTACCCTGGCTCTGAGCCCTGAGCTGTAATTTGGGTACAGCTCATACTCCTCCTTGCCAAGCCTTTTTTAGTGGTCAAGAGAGGTATACCATGCTCTATTCCCCTAGCTGCAAGGTCTATGGGTCAAGGATAATGGCTTTCCTCAAGGGGTTCCTGTCCCAGATCGATGAAGGCATTGGGTTTCCTGGCTTCTGGTCTGAGGGTTACCCCTTCATCTTTCAAAATGATGCCTCAGGGTGCTCACCTGAGCTGTAGCATGTACCACTGATGCAATGTTTTCCCACACTGCTCCCACCATGGGGGAAGAATCAGCTCGCTGCTTGGTCCATCCTGTTGCCCCAGTTGCCTCTTATGGCAGACAAGAGGCCCTGCAGCAGATGCCTCAAGGAGATGTCATAGCTCTCATCCAAAAGGTGAACTCCATTGGCCCTGTATGGGCATGGACAACAATGTCAGATGTTTGGGTGTGCAATATGTGTGCCATTGATGGCAGCAACCCCATGCCACAACTCACCATTCACCTTAGCCTGGGTCCTTTCCAGGCACCCTGGGTGCATTGCGCTCTTCCAGAACTGCTGCCGAAGCCTATCTAGAAAATGTGTATTTCTTGGATGTGGAATTATCATCATGATAGGAATTGAGCATTCTCAACCATCATGGCGGAAGCAATCTTTGCTCATTCATATTTGGATGTGGAATTACTATTACGACAGGAATTATTTTCAACCATTGTGTCAGAAGAATTCATTTATTTATATACGTTTTATTTAACAATGATTAGATCATTCTGATGGATTTTTTTGCAGCATTTCTTCTTTCTCTCTGCTACCACCTGGAGGTTGGCAAGCCTAAGTGTTGCCTTGTTCACACAAAATGGCTACGACCAGGGCTATTTTTGGGCCGGAACACACTGGAACGGCATTCTGCCTGGCTTCCCAGTTGGCCATGCCCCCTGCCTTTCCTGCCCCCTCGCCTTTCCTGGGCCCCGCCACGAAGGAGACGAAGGTGCCCTCGGTGGTCAGCCTCGGCGCAGAAAAGCGCTCGGCATCGCGCGTCAGGAAGCACTCCTGGACCAGGCACCCCATGAGGCATGAACTGCTGTATGAAGCCGACCCCCAGTGCGGCCAAGAGTCCCATAGGCAGCAGCAGGAAGGGCCATGGGTGGGTGCCCCCCAAGCCCCCCAGGCCCTGCAGTGTGCCAGACAGGGACCACTCCATGCAGTCCTTTTGGCATCCTCCGCCCATTGCACTTTTTGTTTTCAAAGGGGAAGATGCTGGTCTGGCCTTGCCTGGCCCCACCCTTCCCTGTGCGGCTTCTCGACTCACTGCAGGATCCGCTCCGGTGGCCCACAGTGTCTCTCTGGGCTGTCTGTCCCTGGCCCTGACTCCCCATTGCCAGTGCCTCCCGCCACCCAAGCCTTGCTGGGCCTCCATGTCCCTTGCTGTGGCCAGGCCCGGGCACGTCCCCAGCTGCTGCTTTCCCAGTGCTGCGGTTGGAGAAAACTGTCAGAGCTGCGCCGACCAGGCCATTCCCCTTCTGCCGGTGCCACTCCCTTCCATTGTCTCGCCGCCATCCCATCTTCATCTGTCACACTCCTCCATGTCCCAGTGAGTGGGGAGAGGGGGGTGGTCCTGAGCTGAGTCCTTCTACAGGCTGCGTGAACTTTTCTCTGCACTGCTTGGGTGAGCGTTTCTCCTCTTCGGTGACTCCCACTGCGCCCTTCCTGCCGCTTCTCCTCTCTTGAGCTGCCCAGCAGTTTCCATGAGTAAACCAAACCCCTCTCACCAGGTCGTACCCACTGTCTCGGATTACACTCGGACCTCCTTTTCCTTCTCTCACCAGCCGTGTCCTGGTCGCCCTCCTTCTCCCTTTTCAGGCAAAAATAAACAATGAGTCTCCCTCTGATGCCTGCCTCCAAGCGCTTATAGCCCGTTTTGAATATGTCGAAGTGGTGTATAAAGCCTTCAGAAGGATTGTTTTAATTTGGGTTGAAGGACTGATGTGCAGAATGGCTTGGTTCACTTTTAGAGATATTTCTTAATTCCATCTTTGCTATGCATCCAGCTTTGTGGTGCCTTTATGACCTTTCTGGTGGTGTTTTTACCTTGTATTTTATATACTAGAGCCAGTGTGGTGTAGTGGTTAAGAGTGTAGGAGTACTAGTATTTGGGAAACCCGGGTTTGAATTCCCACTGATGTAGAAGCTCGGTGGGTGACCTTGGGCCAGTCACACTCTCTTAGCTTAACTGCAATACAGAGTTGTTGTGAGGATAAAATGGAAAAAAGTAGAATTATCTATGGGTCTTTGGGATACTTAGGAAGAAAAAAACAAGAGTCTTGTAGCACCTTAAAGACTAACAAAATTTGTGACGGGATATGAGTTTTTGTGACTCACTGCTCACTTCTTCAGTGAGAAGATCCTTCAGGTATCTGAAGAAATGAGTAGTGACTCATAAAAGCTCATACCCTGCCACAAATTAAGGTGCTACTGGATTCCTGCTACAGACTAACATGGCTATCCATCTTGATCTATTTGTCAGAAAGGTGGGATTCAAATGAATTAAATAAAATAAATTATATCAGATTGGGTGCGGGAAAGAATCAAATAGGATGGTAGTTACTTTATATTAATAAGCAGAGTTTAATAGTATGGTTTTGTATGTATAGAGACTTTCTAAGAGTGTTCCATGATAAACTGTTTTGAGGCCACTGAAATGGAAAACAGACTGAGTAATCAAAAGGTTGAGATAAAGGATTAAGAATACTGATTAGGGAATATATAATTTTAATAACATTTCATCAAAAAGCCTGGAGGATATGTGGTATGTAAACCTCCCAGAGCAGAAAAAGTTGTGAATTATAGACAATACATTTTAATTGCATTGGAGGATTTTTTTAAACAATATTTTTTAATCTTTACCTGTCTTCTGTAAGAGGCAAAAATTGGCTAATGGGCTCCTAGTTTTCTTAAGTACACACCATTTCCAAACAATCTATGACACTCAGGAGCAACTTTAGAGACAGAGGCTACAATTGTTTGGATCCTACCCATGATTATCTATGCACAGAAAGTTTCTCTGTTGTAAGAGTTGGAAAGTGCTTCATGAATGCAATATAGAATTTCTGTGCATGTGCTAAGCATATATCATTTTACAGGTTTCTCATAACCCGTGTAGAAATCAAACAAGCAGTTAACAACCCCCATGGCACCGGAGGAGGTGATGAATCATTTCTTTTTCTCCTCCTTTGGCCATGCCATCTCCCTGGGTTACAAAACAATCACAGGCCAGCCCTGCTGCTGATGCTGAGTGACAGCTTGCAATGTCCTTTTTCCAGGCAAAACAGAGAGCTTGCATAGCTCCTGTTCACAAGTGACAGTGAACAGATATACCCCGGGTGCCCAACCCCAAGCAGTTGAACCTGCGTGTACCTTTGGAATTCTGATGGAGTAATTTTCATGTTGCATTCAGCAGATGTACAGCTGAATGTGATTTAAACCCCACATTCATCCAGGTATTGGTCTCTGGTTTCACTGGTAAAATGAACACGTGATTACAAGCAGATGTACACATGGACTGGCAGGATGCACATACTGACCCAGCTTGGATCCTGTAGCAGACAGATTGCTTCCATCCCTGCACTTGATTTTCCCAAACATTTCCAATAATTATCAAACATTATGGTAACCAAGGCCACCTTCTTCATGGCTCTCTCCTTGAGTCAGGTGCAAGTGGCAGTGTCTTCCAGATGGCTGGAATGGTTGCATTCCAAAAGTTGAATCTTCCTTCTACATTTGCTTACTGTGATGTGGATGTATTTTCTGTAACAACTGCATGATCTTAATATTTGGGCTAGCATTTTATAGCCAACATTATATAAAGGTAGGCTTTTACTGGGATGTTACTATATTGATCTGAGCAATGCAGTTGAACTGTAGAAAGTGAAGCTCTGGCTCTCTCCTGAGCAGGACACAGCCTAGTCAATGACTGGAGACCAAGAGGCACTTGCCTATTTTCAAGCGCTGAAATGCGAACCTTTGGCAGGTGTATGTGTAGAATAGAAAAAGTGACAAGTGGGCATGCTGGAGTCAGAGAGATCCAGTTGGGAAGAGTGGGGATTCAAACCTGAGTCTCCCAGATCCACGTCTTATTAACTGTTAAGAATGAGGATTGTTTGTAAACCAGTCAGCACAAAGAATACTTCCCTTCATACATCAATAAAAACTCCAGGATAGTACTGTGCCTAATGTTTCTGTTGACAACAAACAAGGTAAATAGAATAAGAAGCAAAAGGTGGGTGTGGCTGGATGACCACATTTCTGGTAGCATGGGGGTGTGGCCTAATAGGCTAATGAGTTTCTGCTGCTGGGTGTGGCCTATTATGCTAATGAGTTTTTTCTTGGGCTTTTTCTGCAAAAAGAGCCCTGGCTACAAGACATATTGAGACAATTGCACACAGTGCAGTCTCCTCTTACATGAAGTAGTATTACTAAAGTTTAATTACTGACCAGGGATGTTCTGTTGTCTGAAAGAGCTTTTTTTGTCATAGCTAAGATCACAACAGCTACAGCCTTATACTGGAAAACATGAATTTATGCCAATAGGTTATATCTCAAAAATTTACAATATATAACAGTAACAAATAGTCATCTCTGTTACCCATAAGAACATAAGAATGTGGGCAAATTAAAAAATACATCCATTGACAAATGGCTAATACTATTGATTCAATGACTTTATACAGATAGTAAGCTAAAGGTTGTTTGTAACAGAGTGGTTACGCGGCCAATACCATAGGCGTCTCCAGAGGTGTCAAACAAGGATATATTCTTGCTCCCACTTTGTTTAATTTTTACATTAACTTAATAGTAAAGTCTCTTGAAGGCAATATCTACCACCCTCCCAAATTGGCATTATGTCCGCTCACAGCTCTCCTTTATCCAGACCGCGTAGTATTATCCTTAACTTCTATAGATTTAAAGCGATTATTGAGAGCACTTGCTGAGTCCTGCAACACAGAAGAACTAGCAATCAACTTTAATACTGAAGTGGTTATATTTCTAAACACGGATGATTAAAGGAAATAGTATAGAACAGGTCAAGCACTACAAATATTTAGGGGTGGTCTTTCAGTCTTCTGGCTCTTGATCTGCTCAATTAAAATATATCAAAGCAAATGCTCAAATGCTGTTGAGATTTTTTAACGCAAAGGAAGGACAATATATAGCACCTGCAATTAAAGTTTTTTACATGAAGGTTGTGAAACAAATGCTGTGTGGATCACAAATCTGTTTGTATCAAAACTCTAAACCAAGGGTGTCAAACATGCAGCCCAGGGGCTGGATCAGGCCCCCGGAGGGCTTCTATCAGGCCTGCAGTGGAACTGGCTGTCTTCTGCTTCTTCTTCCTGTTCTGCTGCTGCTGCATCGTCGTACATTTGCAGCTTACAGATACACACCTGAAAAGCATACTCAAGATTGCAACATCACAGACATTTTGATGCAGTTATTCAAAGCAAGAGGTGTCAGTTATCAGACACTGTTAAATAAACAAAATATTGCAAGAGTGCTAATGTTTTAAGCATGTTTTTATTTTAAGTTAAAAAAACCTTTGTGTTTGTGTCCTTTATAAAGTTTATATCTCCACTACCTGGCATTACATTTTATGACACACATGGCTTGGCCCAACAAGGTCTCATTTATGTCAAATCTGGCCCTCATAACAAATGAGTTCAACACCCCTGCTCTAAACCCCTGGAATCTATACAAACCAAATTTCTAAGATCCATTCTGATCTTACCATCCTGCATATCATCATCAAATTACACCTATAAACAGGCCTGATTTCCATTGAAGCTTGGGTGTGGCTTTCTGCAATCAGATACTGGCTGAAATGAAACTATTTTTCAACAGGTCTAGCTCTGTTAACTTTGTTGAATCATCATCAATCAAGACGGGAAAAGTCCCTGAACTTGAAACTACAGAAAATGGGACTGTTTCAAATAACCTGCAGAATGTGGGATATACAAGAGTGATATAGGAAATCAGCCAAAAGAACTAAAGAGATCAAGCTACAACAACATATCTATTCTGGTAGGAAATATTAGTATATAGAATATAGCCAATTCAAACTAATAAAAATAATAATAATAATAATAATAATAATAATAATAATAATAATAAAATATTATTGTGGTATTGTGTGTAGTATAGCTTGTCTGGCAGCTAGAAGTTCTAGCTTTTTAGTGTTATGCATCTTTAGGGGGCAAGGTAGACTTGTTTTTGAGACAAAAACATTTTAGAGGTGGTTTGCCATTGCCTGCCTCTGCATCATGACCTTGGTATTCCTTGGAGGTCACCCATACAAATACTAGCCAAGGCTGACCCTGCTTAACTTCTGAGATCTGACAAGATTGGGCCAGTCTGGGCCATCCAGTCCAGGGCTCAAACTAGCAAATTATCTAGGAAATTTCCCAGTACTGAAACTAGGATCAGCTTTTTCCCAGGTATGTTTTAATGTTCTCCCTTCAGCGCTTTAAAAGGAAGGTACCAAAAAATCCTGTATCCAGAATGAATTTGTCCTTGTGGTTAACAAGAGGTTGAATAAATAAGGCATGTCCTTTAATACCGTCCTGTTTACAAAGACATGTGTAATGTTCTTTTATCCCCATTATTATGAAAATTCCTGGGAAGAGATGAAATTTTTTTTACTGTTCTCCTTATCGATAAATCACATCACCCTACAGTAAAATTTGCAAAGTATTGTACTAAAGCAAGATCATTCTGAGCCTCATTGGAGGCTCACTGGAGGTTAACACTGGAACAAGGACTCTTAGTATACAGACCTGTAGTACTGCATTTTTTAACTTAATGTTTATTGTGTTTATTTCTGCTGGTCGTTGACTGTAATGATTAATACAATCAATCAATCATAAGAACATAAGAACCCTGCTGGATCAAAGCTGTGGTCCATCTAGTCCAACAACCATGGACCCCATGCTCTACATTAGCTATGACCATCCTTCTTTTAACCTAATAGGACTTACAACAAATGCAGCAATGCATAAGAAAAAAAAAGAATGAGTACGTTTACTTCAGAATTCAAAGTACAGAAGGAAGATAGAGAGATTATCCCGAATAAAATAACTAAAATGGAGAAGAACAGCGGCCAAAAAAGACATGGGAATGATGGTCGTTTTTTGTTTCGTATTCTTGTTTTTTTCGGGAAATTTATAGTTTTTCCTCATTGGCAAGGACTTATATTGGATATGGAAGAGAGGTGGCTAATTAATTTGAATGGTTTTGTCTTTTTCTTTGGAACTTAATGAATTGGTCTAAATGAAATGATTAAAATGGCGTCGGAAATACAGATAGAGGAAGAACTTGATGAGAATATGGAGGTGGGTGAGATGACCATAGAACAATTTCTCAGTCTTAAGAGAGGGGATACGGAAAGGAATCGAAGAAGCATTTGGAAATATAGCGGAAAAATTGCACAACCCCCAAACTGAAACTGAGGATAAAGAAAAGCTTAATCAAGTGACTCAGAGTGGGGTGGAAAACATGGGTGTCTATCAAAAACAGGATTGTAGTCAGAATGAGTAGTCAGCCCGGAGTATTCCCAAGAGAAGGTCGGTGATGAGACTCAACTCCTTCCATTGAAAATAGTGAGAAAAAAAACAGTTAAAAAGACTTTCTGCTATGTTTGACTAAAAAAAAAGTGCAAAAGCTGAACTTTGAAGGGAAAAAAAGATGGGGGGAAAAAGGACAAAGCAATGATCATGGAAATTTAAAAGAGACAATAAAACTTGGGAACTGGAATTTCTGAAGATTGAGGGGGAAAGGTTAGGAATAATTTATCACACCCATAAGGACAAAAGGCATGTAAAAATGTTGTGGCAAACGAGCAGGCTACAGATGTATAAGAAGAAAGTGAAATTGTGTGAAAGGTGGAATGATTGGTTTTCTTCTGATATATGCCTAGATGGAAAAAACAACCTTAAAACCTTTTTTGCTGTATATTAGTGGTGATTAAGAAAGTGTTATTCTGTGTAATTTGAAGACAAAAGGTGGTAGTAATAATAGGGATGTTAAATTGTTTAATGGTGTTAGAATATTATAGTCAAATTGTAATTAATGTTAATAACAATTTAATATGATTTTGAGTGACAATGTGAATCTCCAAGCTAAAGATTAATACAAGGGTCCAAATAAATTGTTAGTAAAAGTAAAATATTTAAAGAAAAATTGGTAATAATAAGGATGATTAATTGTTTAATTGTTTAAAGGTGTTTGATTATGTTTAATCATGTTAGAATATTATAGTTAAATTGTAATAAATTTTAATAATAGTTTAGTATGATTTTGAGTGATAATTTGAACCTATAAATTAAGATTAGTATAATGGTCTCAATAAATTGCTAGTAAAAGTAAAATATGTAAAGATTATTAAGTTTATATTCGGCATTTATATTAAAAAACAATGAATTGGCAGATTAGTGGAATAATTGTTAATGTAATAGGAGAGGTTAGAATATGGATGAATAATAGTTTAATTGTATTTAATGGTGTTAGAGTATTGTATCACAATGGTGTAATTAAGTTCTAATTAATTTTGATAATAGTTTAGCATGACTGTGTTGGATAAAGATTAACTTTGAGGAGGAGGAGGAGGAGATTGGATTTATACCCCGCCCTTCACTTGGAGTCTCAGAGCGGCTTACAAACGCCTTTCCCTTCCCCTCCCCACAACAGACACCCTGTGAGGTGGGTGGGGCTGAGAGAACTCCGACACAAACTGTTCTTTCAGGAACAGCTGTGCCAGAGCTTGTGACTGAGCCAAGGCCACATCAGCAGGTGCAAGGGGAGGAGTGGGGAATCAAACCTGGTTCTCCCAGATTAGAGTCGGCACACTTAACCACTACACCAAACTGGCTCTCAAACTTTGAGACAAACAAAGAAAGATAAAGACCTGGCAGAATATAACTGGAATATATAGATGCAAATAAGTGTAAAATCCTCATTTAATGAATAGCAGAGTTAACCCTCAAGCTAAACTTGATATAATGGTTTCAACAAAATGATAAATTAATTTACATGCTGTAGAGATTGAATGAAAATTTAAAAGAGTAACAAAAGAAAAAAGGTATTTTGGATGCACTTTGGTCAATGGGGCAGCTATAGTTCATGAGTAGTTTTGGAATTTTATTTTATGAATATTGCATAAAAGGATTCACTGAGAATACAAGATCCCAGATATATATTCCTATATTCTTTGATATAGGATTATGTTGAATTGTTATAAAACACTGTTGTAACATGTTTTGTCTTCTCTTTTACTCTGATACAAGCAGAATCTTATACATTATATTTACTTTGTGTTATTGTTGCTTGCTTATTAAAATTGAGATCTTATTGCTTTTTAGAGAATAGGTTCCTTTTACTCATTGTACCTAAGTAGCCATTGATGTACCTGTCCTCCATGAATCTGTCTAATCTGCTTTTAAAATAATCTTTACTAATGGCTATCATTATGTCTCCTGGTAGTGAATCCCATAATTTAACTACTCATTGAGTAAAGAATGAATTCCTTTTGTCCAGACTGAATCTATTGCTCATCAACTTCTTTGGGTAACCCTGAGTTCTAGCATTCCTGGAGAAAAAGGGGGGAAATGTCTCTATCCACTTTCTCCACCCATGTATAATTTTATAAAGCTCTATCATGGAATGGTTCCTTATGGATTGTACTCATTCCTTATGGATTGTACTCAGAGGCCTGCTGTTGGAGAACAGTTGTTGGTGCTGTGGATCTTGAGGCTTAACCACTGTAACACACTTTACATGGGTCTGCCTGCAAAAACAATTAAAATACTCTGGCTAGTACAGAATGCTACAGCCTGATTACTATTGAGAACAAGTCAAAGTATGCATATTACATGTATTCTGCTGTCACTCCACCAGTTACCAGTTAATTTCTAGGTTCAATTCAAGGTGTTACTATTTACAAAGGGATGCTGCTGATTTTGTCATGATCATATTTGACAGTGACATATCATGTCTGAAGATTTCAGTCAGATGTGGGCCAATCACACAGCCTGTTCGTTTCTTGCCAAATAGCTGTGAATGCCTGCCAAACAGGTTTGTTTCATGCCAGACAGCTGTGAACGCCCGCCAAGCAAGTTTGCAACTGTTGTTTTGAAACTGTGCATGTGCAAAGAGACTGACAGTTCAAACTGATCAGCAGCCATTAGTATCACTAGGGGCTACTTAGAAGAACACCCAAGCATAGGATTTTATTAAAACATAGTGTTTATGACTGACTAGGAAAAAGGCCCATTGTGGAAATAAATACAACGACCTCTAGAAAGAGGCTCTGGGTGGGTGCCCCAGCCTTGGACACTCAGTGTCAATTTGCTGTGGCGACCTCAGCAGGGTATAATGACACTGAGTCCACCATTTTCTCCAGAGGAACTGATCTCTGCTACCTAAAGAACAGTTGTAATTTTGAGTGATTTCCAGTCCTCACCTGGAGATTGGCAACGATGGTTCCCCAGAAGGGAATAGTTGGTTTGGAGGGTGGAGTCTATGGCTTTGTACCTGTCCGAGGTCCCACGCCTCCTGAAACCTCACCCTCTCCAGGCTCCATCCCTCACATCTCCAGGAATTTCCCACCTGGAGTTGGCAACCTTATCCTTCCCAGCCAATCATCAACCTACCTTTATTTCCCCCTCACTCTTCAGCTTTCCACCCCCCACACACCTGCAGCCTCTCCCGTGGTCTGAAGCCCTGACTTCTACATCACATTGGCTGTCATATGGGGGCCACCTCAGCAGCATATAAGGATACAGAGCCCACCATTTTCTCCAGGGGAACTGATCTCTGCCATCTGGAAAGCAGTTGTAATTCTGAGTGATCTCCAGCCCTCACCTGGAGATTGGACACATTTTACCTCAGAACAGCAAACTGTTTAGAATGTTAGAGGTAAAAGCCAATCAAGTCGCATATGCAAACGACCTCTGTGTTCCGAGGCAAAGGCCAATGAGGCTGCATATGCAAATAACCTTTGTGTTCTGACTGGATGTGGGGGGGAGAGGAACAGCAAACTGTTTAGAATGTTGGAGGCAGGACTCAGGCAAAGCAGCCAGTGGATAGGGAGACCCTCTGAATGACAGACCAGAGAGCGAACTGATTTTGGAGCGTGTGGAATGTTCTAGAGAAGTGCCACCACCATTCAGCTTTTATTTATAAGGGAGATTTATACAATTGGTGACTGATCTAATTAATTATTCGATTTCTATTCCGCTCTCCCCCACGACCATGGGGCTCAGAGCGAATTACAACATAAATAGGCTATTAAAAACAAATAAAATCTATACACACATTCCAAACACTTAATCAGATGGTGGAAACGATGTTACTGTTCCAAGGGAAAGAGGGGAGGGAGAGAAGCAGAGGGCAGAGTATAATAAAGCCTCTGATGTTATCCATAAACCTGGCAATATAGTTCTGTTTTGCAGGCCCTGCAGAATTGAACTAAGTCCTGCAGGGCCTGAGTCTCATTCAGTCTATTTAAACAATGGCTTTCTGAATGGAACACTTGTAGCAAAAAAGGGATAGCGGAACTCAGTCAGATTGCGTGAAAAGCCAATTGCACTGTATTGCAGGGCTAGGAAGGAATACAGAGAAGCTGCTTGCTGGGCAGCCACAAATGAGCTGATAAAGTCAAACTGATCACTGAAAAAATCAGCTCCCTGTTTGTGCCTGCAAACAGGATGGAAGCAGAAATTGTGGTGTTCTTACATCCCTACATACAAAGCCTAACATTGGTCCCTTCTGCACTTGGATCTCATCCCTGGTTTTATCAGAGTTCAACTTGGGACACAATACCTTGCATTTCTCCCTGGTTATAACAGCATCTGTTTATCCTGGGACAAGTGTGGGGCAAAACCGGGGTGACCTCAGTGTAATGTGGAAACAAAAAATACCCCAAGATAATTACGGGGTGAACTCATGTTCAGTGTAGAAGGTAAGTTCGGGAACAGGGTTGAACCAGGATTTAAGATCTAGTGCGGAAAGGCCCATGGCCTAGGACCTATATGTCTGCAGGACCACCTTTCTTGATATGCTTACCCAAGACACCTTTGTACATCTGAGCAAAATTTCCTGAAGGAGCCACCCTGCAAATGGATAAGATCAACCGGAGCATTCTATGTTGTGGCTTGTACCTGGTGGAATGGCCTGACTGACAAGGCTCAGAAGGCTCCCACGCTTTTAGCATTCTACAAAATGTGTCAATTGGAATTGTTCAGGAGTGTACTTTTTATAATAGGGTGGTAGTAAAAAGGGAAATCTTCAGTAGAACAAAACTATACGTTGTCGAAGGCATTCATGACCAGAGTTTATTAGTCGTTGTAGATTTTCTGGGCTGTATGGCCGTGGTCTTGGCATTGTAGGACCTGACGTTTCACCAGCAGTTGTGATTCACATCCTCATTCTATTGTTTTTATTTCAGTGTTCTCTAATTTGTAATCCAGCTTTATTGCATGGTTTGTTTTACGTAAACTCTACCTAGAGTCTCAATGAGAAAGGCAGACTAAAAATGAAGTACATAGGGAATAAATAAACAAATGAGGCTGCTCCCTATATTATATAAGGGTACTACTGTATCTGATTTCTATTTTCAACCCCTTTCCTAATGATCAGTGGCATGGTATTTGTCTTTTTCACAGCTGCTGCACAGACAAAGGAGATAACTTGTCATATGAGTTCTTTTGCATAGAGCTTTTAATTTGGCTTATCTTAACATTTATCTTAATATATATTTATTTGTTACCAGCCTTTGATATCAGGCACTGTACATAATTAAGACAAAAAAGAATGAGTTCTTTCAGTTTAATCCTGCTTTCAAGCTTTGCTATATAAATAGAGATCACATGTTCTGACACTTCTGGTATTGAGGAAAGCACTGATAGTGGCCTATTAGGTATGGCCCTTGTACTGAAAGTAAAAGAATCTGAAGCCAATATCTTGTAGGGGGGAAGTGGAGCTGACACAAGTTTTCTTTTCATAAATAAATAACATATAGTGATACTTTCTGTTATTCTGCTGGCATTTTTGTCTCCCATGACATGCAAATGTGATCTTAATTTGTAGTTCTTCTTGGTGAAGTTTTCCATGTTTAGAAAAACCAGTTATACAAGTGATTTAGAAAAAAAAATATTTACACTACTTAAGGATAATTTTCAGTCAGGCTTTTCTTAGGGAGGTGTTGCAAAACAAAGAGATAAGAGGACATTCAGATCTCTCTAGGATACGAGATCACTGTTTTCTTATTTCCTATATTTAGTTAATTCTATTTTATTTAAATCAGTTGAGGAACAAATACAGTTCCAGGCTCTTCTTTCCTCAGTTCTTATCCAATTGTGTTTCTATCTGTCAGCACCTCTGTAAGTCAGTGAACCTCAGTTCCTAGAACATCCTTTGCTTGTGCATCAACTTTTGAACTAATGTACAACTAAAAATTGAAACATTCTGTAAGTAAGAGGTACTAGTGTAACTATTTCTATTGTGGTATGGAAGACCTATGAAGGAAGGAGTTTTAATTATGTTTGCAGTCACGTGAGCCATTCAGGCAAGATTTTTAGTGGCAGACATGCTTTTTTAAATCAGACTTGAAGGATCCAAGGAAGATGAAGTCAAAGCTATGGGCCAAGCCAAGTCTTCCATATGGGAATAATAATGCTGCCTAACTCACAGTACTGTTGCAAGCATTACAAGAAGATAATGCATGCAAAGTTCTTTGATCACATGATCCCTACACACACATTGACTGAATGTGCAGAGACAGAGAGTGATCATCACTAGCCTTACCAACCACTTCCCCATGATTACTGGTTCATGATCCCACACATAGAGGCAGTGTCTGTGTGTATGCACCCTCACTTTGAGAATACTGCTTTCTGAATATCACCAATCACTGTTACCCAGGGCCTTTTTTTTTTTGAAAAAGAGGTGCCAGAACTCTCAAAAGGGAAATGAAGTTTTCAATCTGTATACTGAAAACTCATGAACTTTTAAATATTTTAAAAAGAATTTTGTTGAAGAAGTTCTGGAACTCCATTCCGGTACATTCCCCCAGAAAAAAGCCCTGCTGTTACTCAAAGAGGTAGTTTCCTATTTAATTGGGGAAATCAGCTTTAAAGGAGACAAAACAAGAGAAGGGGTAACTGGGATTGTCCACCAGTGTTTATGGGGATTTTTTCCTTAAGAGAACTAGGATGATGTTCAGCAAGAAATGTTTTTATTAAAAGAAATAGACATGAGCACAACATACTCTGAAAACACATACAAGGCTAGCTAAGAGGAAATCAGGGAGGAGAGGGGAGAAAGAAATTTTGGGGAAGGCTATAGTTACCAGCCTTGAAGAGTGAGGTCCACAGCAGTGAAATGACCAGCATTTTACAGAGAAAAGGAAAAGGCCCACATGCAAGTGGGGGAGTGAATATGACATTAAGAACACATACACACTGCTATGGAGCAAAGTGCTATGGTTATAGGGGGAAATGCTCCCTGGGGCAGTCTGATGTGTTTGCCTCCCAAAGAGTGTTTGCCCCCAAAACATTATCCCAATGATTTGGGAGAAGCTTGATGGGTTTATCTGAAGTAGACTATAGGTGCTAATGGTGCTTGATGACCCTCTAATTACCAGATGGGGAAAGTTACCAGGTTTTGTGAATAGTGTTAAGGGTTGCTTAATTAGGGTAAATGGATGCAGGGATGTGAGGCTGGATGTCGATGAGGTTAAGCCAAGGCGAGGACGTAATTTTCTTGGGAGAACCATTGTTGCCAAATTATATGTCCCCCTAGGGTGTGGAGAGGTTTGTTAGCTAGCCAGCCACTCTTTCTCACAATTCTAAGCTATATGTTCAGGCTTGTCTCTGGATGGCATTCATTTTTGTCATTTGGGCCAGGCAGTGCATTGCACTTATGATATTTGAGCTGATATTTTAGAAAGGGTGTTTATGATTTTCTACCTATAAATTGCCCCAAAGTGAGAGGAGGGTTCTGACTGCTAACATCACAGGCAGTGAGTGTATGCATGGGCACTGCATCCGTGAATAGGTGCTGTGCTTTCAAGCTGGCAATCATGTGGAGGTGTGTGTGTGAGGGCAATCTACTCCTGCTCATTCGCTTTGGAAAACTCACAGAAGAGAGTCTAAAGTTAGTGAACATTCAACCAAAATTTCTTTGGTTGGCAAAGTGCTTAAGAGACAATCTTCCATTCAACATGAGGTGCTAATGGATTGGGAAATGTGGGGCAAACTGGTCTCCAATGTAGGTAGGGCACACACAAAACCCAGGAGCTCTGGTGTGGTGAAATATGTGGCCAGAAAATGACCCCACCAGGAAACAAATAATCTCTTTCTACCTCACCAGGAGCCTCCAATTAGATTTGGCAATCCTGTGTACAATTGCATTATTTCTCCTTCCTAATCTTCTGCATTTCAAGCTGTAACAAGCAACACTGATTTCAATTAACTTCCAGAGGAAAGGAGTTCAGCTGCTAGGAGATGTCTTCAAGAACTCCTCTGTATATAGATGTCACCAGACCTCTATGAACAAACAGAGTAGTCAAAAGGAACCTTTTCATTGACCATGATAGAACAAAGTTTGAATCCAGTAGGACCTTTAAGACCAACAAAGTTTTATTAAAAGTGTAAGCTTTCATGTGCAAAGCACATTTCCTCAGACCAACACGACTACCCACTTGAATTGACCAAGATATACAGTCATAGTAACCTAGCTACTTAAATCACAGTGACATAAACGTCCTCCGCTTCAATTAATGCAGGTGACTAGCTTTGACAGAGTTAAGAAACATGGGGAAGGGAATATTTAAGCTCTGGAATTCAGAGAGAGGCGGAGTCATGAATCATATCCCCAAACAACTACTTGTCTACTTCAGTCAGGAGGCACTGTCAGCTGTGAGGTGTATCACTTCAAGCAACTGGCTTTTATGCAGCAGAAACCACTATGGGAGCAAATTCAAGTTCACCTGAGGTAAGAAAATCCTCCCCCCAACTAAACAATATAGTTTGAAATTGTGAACATTCAATTTAGAAGCTCTTTGAAGGTGTCTTTAAATGTAGGGAGACTGTGTTGGGTACAATTTGGTGTTCAGAAATACTGGAGCTGGAAGGGTTGCCTGTTGTTTTGGGCTTTCTTAGAAAAACAGCATGATATGTAGGCACCTTTTCAATTCTTGTGGGACATGAGGCCTCAAAGCCAGAGCCAAAACCCTACAATATAGTCACAATATAACCAGCATAACCTAGTGAGAAATGGAATACTTGGGTATTTTGGTAAGGATAAGTATGTCTGTAGCTATGGAATTTATAATCACAGCTAGTAGCTACTTTCAATCTATTTTTCTTTTTTCTTTCTTCCCTTAGGGCCTGACTAACCATCCAGAACATCTGGCAAGACGGGTATGTACAAAATAGCTTTCAATCACTATAAATGTTAATTAAATATAATTGAAAAGATACTTCATGTGTGTTTGGGGGGTGCTTCTGAGTAAGCCTGACTACTACCTCTTCTATCATGGACCTCAGTATTTGCAGTTAGTAGCCAGGAGGAGTGGGTCACTAGAGCTGATTCTGGCACAAAGGAAGGATGCAAGGTTGCCACATTCTTTCCCTCTGACCTTGCTGATGGCAGTTGGTAACTGGGTGGAGGGGGGGGTTTCAGCTAGAGCTGGGTCCAGATATGATGGCAGGATTCCTGGCTGTAGTCTGTTTCTAACATTGACTTTAACAGTGGCAATTGGTAGATGGAGAAGATGGGCTGTCAGATGGTGCCAGGTTCAGATAGAATGGGTATTACCATTCGCAGCTGTAGTTCCAAATTACACATGTCCTTTATTGATAAACCCTTAGTGGTATTTTGGTCCACATTGTTTGTCATTGTCATTCTGTCCTTATGCAATATGACCCCCATTGTGTTCTCATTTTGATTCCCCCTCCCTTCTTAGAGTTCAGAAATTCCTAGAGATTTGGGGGTGGAGCCTGGGGAGGGCTCAGAGGGAGGGAAAGGGAGGAACCTCCGCAGGGTATAATGCCACAGCAGGGTATAATGCCATAAGGTAGCAGCCATTTCCTCCAGGGGAACTGATCTGTCCGTTTTAATCCCAGGAGATCTCCAGGTCCCACCTGACCCGGAAGTTGGCAACTTTACTCCTTCTCCACTGTGTCTTTCTCAGCTTGTTTCATTGTGTCTCATAGAAATCAGAGTATATGTGAGGATATTATTAATATATAGATCTATAGCTATGGACCTCTGATGGGTCGACTCTGTCCTGAAGTGACAAAGCCTAAGCTTTCGGAACAGACAGGGAGGATTAGACTTAAATTCCAGTGCAAAAAGGAGTCAGACAAGGTTGCCTTTTGGCTCCCTTCATATTTAACATCTAAGTTAACTCCTTAATCACATGCCTTCATTCAACTGATACTCATGCTCCCTCATTCTCAGGTAGCAGAAAGGTTCTGCTGACAATGCTGTATCCCAGACAAGGATTGGCCTGAAGCGAGCCCTGATAAAATGTAAAGAGCGATGTGACACCGAATTACTATCTATTAATTTTGCTAAAACTAAAATTGTCCATTTTGGTAACTCATTCAAGAAGTTCAACTGGAATATTAAAGGAAATGCCATAGATCAAGTTAAGAACTTTAAATACTTAGGCATTACCTTTTCTTATAATTATAAATTCTCAGCATATCTGTCCTCATCAGCTAACCTGGCAGAGAGAAGTGCAAATGCCATTCTTTGGCCCTGGTCACATGGGAGGTTTTGGCCCGCAAGAGGAACGGATTGGGGGTGCAGCAAATGGGCGCGATCACACCGCAACATCTGGGAAGCGGTGCGCCCCCGCCCCCGATCTGTCCCTTCAGGCCAAAAACGTGAATTTTTTTAAAACCTAGGAAATGCTAGCACCAACCTGAAACGCCGCAGCAAGCGTGGCTGTGGGATCGCCGGCGCGCCTGTCTTCAGGAGCATTCGAGGCTCCTGGCCAAACTGCGCATGTGCACACATGCACAGCCAGCTGCTTCGCTCTCATTTCCGTGGCTTCCCCCCCGGCATCTGATCGTGCCAGGGAGCAACTGCGCAGCGGCTCAGGGGATCTGTCTGATCCCACTGCCGTGTGTCTCTTTTGGTGCGGCTCTAAAAAGCTGCACTTTGGCTGCGTCAATTTCCCCATGTGACCGGGGCCATAGAGTATTTAGAAGGAAAGGTGCAGGCTTTCTCCCCACGGTCTTAAAAAGCTTCCAGGCAAAATCATTGGCTCAACTCCTGTATGGCTCACAAATCGGACTTTCTGCCAATCTAAAGACCATTGAAAAGGTTCAATCTAAATTTCTTAGATCTCTATTTGGTGTTCCTAGAAGTAGCTCTAATGTAACCCTTAGGCAAGAGGCTGGGCTACTCAGAGTTGAAACAAAGGTCTGGGAGCAGGCTATAATGCTCTGGCTAAAAATTCATTACAACCCAAAGGGTTTATTATCTTACTTTTTAGCCTTGGATCCTTACCCTGCCTGGTCCACACAAATTCTTAATAAATTAAATCAGATTGGCCTATTCCCAGAAGATCTCTTCTATGGAAGCCTCTACAAGGCAAGAACAGCTGTCGTGCAGAGACTTTGTGATATTGAATCACAAAATGAAGAAGCTTTGTTACCCGAGAACTACAGAAACATAAAATCTTGGCCAAATTTTACTGTTGTCACTTATTTAGTTAACATTACCTATGGACCCATTCCAGAGCCCTCTTTGAGGCACTCCCTTCCACTGTAATGTAAGGTAAATTCACTCGAGTCCCAGTGCATGAACGTATATATGCCCATGCATGGCTAATATGGTGGAATCAATTACTCATGTCCTCCTGTTCTGCAGATTCTATCAGGAGGAACGAGACCATCTTATACTACCCCTTCTGACTTTAGGCCGGAAGTCCTTTGTAAATTCCTCTTAGAAGATGTTCAGAGCTCAGTGACTTACGCTGTGGCAAAATTTTGTTGCTTAGCTATTAGGAAACATATACTTATTTTAGCTGAAAAAATGTATGATTCTTTTATTAACACTATTTTACTTTACTAATGTTATTAACTCTCTCCTGTTAATGTTTTTATATTATTCCCATGTTATTACTGTTTTAATCCCTTTTATATCAGAATTGTACTGTTTTACTGGCTCCTGCCACAATAAATTAGATTGATTGATTGATATATAGCTATAAAGCTATAGATTAGATACATAGATAGGAATATATAGGGATAATTGAGATTTAGCAGTTTTTCCTCACTGAGGAGTTTAAGAATCAGTTCAGAATTATGAAGTACTGCCAAGTAGTTAATCAGAGAGAGGAGAGAGAAGTGGCATTTCTGTATTTTGCATTGAACATGAAATATGGCTATGAGAAATTTGTAACAGGATTGTGACCCAAAGATTGCATCATTGAGTAGGATCTGTTAAGAGATATAGCACCCAACTAGTTCAACTCAGGGCTTTTAAAAGCCAGTTTCTGATGAAGAAAGGAAATGTATGTGTTTCCTATTGTGAGTTTCTCCCCCACTCCAAATGGGAGAAGAAGTATACAATGCAGATTCAAATGATCTGCTCTGAAGACCATACTTCAGTCAATTATCACCACACCAGAATGGAACAATAACTATCACACTGGCCTAATAGTATGTTCTAATATCATAACCTGCCTTGTTCTAACATCTTAAGTGTGATAACACAAGCTGTTTGGCCTGACATAGCCATGCCTCCCCTCTAGATTAAATGGGCACAGTCACAAGTAGGGTTGCCAGCCTCCAGGTGGGGCCTGGGGATCTCCTGCTTTTACAACTGATCCCCAGCCGAAAGAGATCAGCTCCCCTGGAGAAAATGGCTGCTTTGGAGGGTGGACTAGATGGCATTGTACTGTGCTGAGGCCCCTCCCCTCCCCAAACCCCGCCCTCTCCTGGCTCCACCCCCAAAGTCTCCAGGTATTTTCCAACCCAGACTTGGCAACCCTGGTCACAAGGACACATCTGTCAGGTGTTCCTCAAGCATACTCACCCTGTCATAGTATGACTTGGAGCTGGGTTAAAAAGGCACCACATCACCCCACGGTTTTTGGTACCCTGCTCATTCATTGTGCATGGCCAGATGTCTGAATGCAAGGGAGCATGCACAAAACGGAATGGTGGTCTGAACCTGCAGATCTGTTTCCACTGCTGGGGTGTTTTTTTCCCTATATGTGCATGAGCACATGTACGTGCACATGAGTGCATATGCACCCACCTGCATTTTCAAAAATGACCGAGCAGTGTGCTCTGTGGCTGAGGCACTGCAGTAATGTGGATGCTTGACCAGGGGACAGCTGCATTGGGTAACCTGCAGCAAATAATATGCCCTGCAACATTTTAAACCAGTACAATTAGAAGTGACACCATATTGCGCCAAGTGTGATCACACCTTTTGTTCTAGCATCATGACTTGATCTGTCTTGTTCTAACATCATAACCTAGTCAGCCTACCAGGGCTCAGTGGCATAATGTCCCAATGGACATACTTCCAAGGAGGCATAGAAATGGGCAGATCTGTACTATGACTCAGGAGACTGAGACTTTCAGCATGGTTTACATCTCAAGCAGAATGAGGAAGTAAAATGTGTCTTCAGGTGATAGAATATACTGTACCATTTAAGTGGGCATAAGTAGGATGATAGTTGAAGACTGCATCGTGTAAAAAGCTCCCTGAAAGAAGCAAAATGTCAGATGAGGGACTAAGGCAGTATTGCACACTATTTCTAGAGTGCTAGTTTTGTACTTACTGGGAGTTTTTTCTTCCTGTATGGGAGCAATCACAACATGATTTGCATCTATAGTCAGTTCTACCACTATTCTACCTCATTCTGCTGCTTTCAGTTCTTCGGTTCATGTAATTGTCTTATCTTTAGCAGTAGGATGGACATATGGAACTACCTAATGCTAAGAACAAAGTTTTACTCCAGTGGCACCTTTAAGACCAATAAAGTTTTATTTAAGGTATGAGCTTCTGTATGCACACACTCTTCCTCAGATACATTGAAATGTATATGTATGGACTGTTAACTTCCCTCTCAATGCACACGAAAGTTCATACCTTGAATAAAACTTTGTTGGTCTTAAAGGTGTCACTGGACTCTAACTTTTTTTCTACTGCTTCAGACCAACACAGCTGACCACCTGGATCTGCCCAATGCTAAGTGAGACTGTGATGGGCAATAGACTTATGTGTAAACGGGCATTGCTTTAATATAGCCATCTGAAGATTAAAACCTCTTTGTCTAAACCACTATAAATTACAAGACTCCATAGTAGGAGAAGAATCCTTCCAATTGTCACCTTTTACAGATCTCAGCATCCTAAACTGAGGAGAGTAAGGAATTTGCTCATTAATACTAAGTTCAGAATGAAAACCACATGTTCCCAAAGGTGATAATCACTCATGGTTTAGTTAAACCCTTTATTTGATATCAGTCTTATTATTCTTGAAATGGTTAAAAGGCAGTCATAAAAATGAGGAATAAACTCACCTAAGTCATCACAACTGCACAGCAACAGGTTATTTGGCACTTCTACTCTATCTAATTGAATAAACTGAAATTTCTAAGATTCTTATCCAGAGTTCTATAAAAGAGAAACAAAGCAGCTTTCACTGAACCTCAGGTGTCAGAAATCCAAATATTTCATGGGTTATGTTTACATATAGGTTATGTTTACATAGGCAAACACATGACTCAAAAGCATTGCCTGATATTCCTCTGAGCGGGCAAGAATACTTCCCAACAAGCAGCCATTTCTATCCTATTTTGTCCTGAACTTTTTCTGCATATAGAACCAACTCTTCATAACTCATTGTAACTGTGAAAAATATATTTCTGTAGTTAGAAACTCTGTTTACTTATTTTTCTCAAGGGTAGAACACTGAGAAATATTGTTGGGTTGTTACAGGACTCAGTTAGCAGTGCTGAGAAGCAAAGTAAATCAATAGATGCAAATATATACATAAACAGTAAATATCCCCAAAAGACTATTGGTCAATTTAGAGGCTCCTAATCTACTCCAGAGGCCCCCAATCTTGTTGAGCCTGTGGTAGAGTTGCCAAGTTCCTTAAAACTCACGGCGGGGGAGGCTCTGGGAGCCGGCTCCGGATGCGTGCGCTTTCTTTTCACCTCTCCCTTCTCTCCTCACTCCCTCCCCATTCATTTGCTTTCTTTCAACCTCTCTCTCTCATTCACTTTCTCCTCCCTCCCCCATCTCTTTCTTTCTTTCTTTCTTTCTTTCTTTCTTTCTTTCTTTCTTTCTTTCTTTCTTTCTTTCTTTCTTTCTTTCTTTCTTTCTTTCTTCCTTCCTTCCTTCCTTCCTTCCTTCCTTCCTTCCTTCCTTCCTTCCTTCCTTCCTTCCTTCCTTCCTTTCTTTCTTTCTTTCTTCTCTCTCTCTCTCTCTTTCTTTCTTTCTCTCTTTCTCTCTTTCTTTCTTTCTTTCTTTCTCTCTCTCTCTCTCTCTCTCTTTCTCTCTCTTTCTCTCTCTTTCTCTCTCTCTCTCTCTTTCTCTCTCTTTCTCTCTCTTTCTCTCTCTCTCTCTTTCTTTCTCTCTCTCTCTCTCTCTCTCTCTCCCTTCCTTCTTTTCTTTCTCTCGTTATCTCTCTCTCCCCCTTCCTTCCTCCCCCTCCCCATCTATTTACTTTCTTTGTTTCTCTCTGTCTCTTTTCTCTCTTTCCTTCCACCTCTCTCTCTCTTAGACAAATAAATATCATTATCAATATCTGTTTTCACCCCTTTTGTTTTTATTTTGGCAATCTCATTTAATGTTAATAAAAAGCAAAATTGCATATTTTTCAATACAAACACGTGTGTAATATTTGTTCATGTCTTGTGGCTCTCAAACATCTGACATTTATTCTATGTGGCTCTTACATTAAGCAAGTTTGTCCACCCCTGTTCTAAGCTAAGCATCGTCCTATGATAGGCAGTTGTTTCTGGATGGGTGCTATCTGCAGATATGGTGATGCCTCCTGTGCCCTTCTGAAGTACTTCCTGCTCCAGTAAGGTGGAGGAAAACCAGGAACCATGGAATCATAGAATCACAAAGTTGGAAGGAGCCATCTAGGCCATCTAGTCCAACCCTCTGCTCAATGCAGGATCAGCCTAGAGCCTCCCTGGCATTTGTTTGTCCAGCAGGTGCTTAAAGACTGCCAGTGGCTATTTGCTTCGGGGAAGAGATGCTTTGGAAAGAAGCAAATGGGTGCCAGAAAACCCACTGGTGGGTGGGTTCCATGGTGTTCATAGGCACCACATTGGCGATCAGTGATTTACTCTGACTGGCAGCAGCTCTCTCAGGCAGGGATTGAACAAGAGCCTTATACAAACCACGAGCTCTGACATAAGAATTATCTCTCTAAGAACTATACCATTCTTAATGTGTGAAAGATTGAGGGAAGGAAAGACAGAAAGGAATGAAGTGTTAAATTGTCTGTGTGATGATACAGAACTGCACCTTTTGAACAGAGAAACTAGGAATGGCAGGAGGATCAGGAAGTAGGGTGGTTTCACAAGAGACACTTAGTGTGCTTCTTTAAAAAACTTATGAATACATATATAATCATACCAGAAGGGGGACCTGCGATACTCGCGGGTGCGGGGGGGGGGAGAAGCTCCACGGGAGGAAAAGGAAGCAGCCGCAGGTGAGCCTTCTCCCCTGCTCCCTATCCCCGGCACCCACGGTGAGGCCCGCGCCCCTCCAAGCCTTCTCCCTCCTCCTCCCCAGCACCCAAGGTGAGGCCTGAACTCAGCCCGCCGAGCTTTCTCCCTCCCCCCTTCCATAGCAGCGGCGGTGGCGGTGGTGAGGCCTGGCCAGCCCACTGAACTTTCCCCCTCCCCTCCCCACCCAGTGGCGGCAAGGCCTGGCTGGCCCACCAAGCTTTCTCCCTCCCCCTCCCCCCTCCAGCGGCAGCAGCGGTGGCGAGGCTTGAGCTCAGCCCACCAAACTTTGTCCCTCCCCCTCGGGCAGCGGCGAGGGCTGAGCGGCTTATAGCCGCCAGCTGGCCAAGCCTTCTCCTGCCCCCTCTCCCTCCCTGGCAGTGGCGGTGAAGCCATTCTCAGAATGCTCCTTTACTTTTGGGGGGATTTAAATATCCCCCACATATTTTCCCCAAGTTTTCAGATTTTTCTGCACATATGGAGATTGCCCCAAATGTGCAGGAAAACCTCCCTGCCCCCCAAGTGCCCCCAATGTGCTGATTTAGATATCCGCATGGAGGGGGCATGTTGGGAATTAGATATATAGATTTATTTTATTTGTCTGTAAAATGTTTAAAGTCATTTTCTACAAATGTTCCTCACAAGAAGAGGTGGGTTTACCTTCATTGGGTAGGTTACACTCTCCCTGAAAGACAAGCTTTGCATCCTAGAATTACTTTTTACCAGCTTCATGTACTGCACTGCATGCCCCAATGACTTCTCATCCTTATGTTTTGCAATGCACAGAGACTGCACTTAAAGATGAGACAGAAAATACAGCTAGACCATAATGCAGCAGCCCATTTGTTGTATTGGACCACACACACAGGGAGCTCCATTGCCTTCCAGTCTTTTCTGAGGCCCAGGTCAAAGTGCTTCTTTTGACATCTAAAATCCACATTGACCTGGGTCTCAGATATGTGAAGGGACACTTTCTCCCAAATGAATCCTCCGGACTAAGATGAAGTAGACCCTACTGGCAAAGAAGGCAAGACTGTAATCTAAACTGCATCCACCATCATTGAATAATGTGCTATCATTCGGCTACAGCAGTCCTTTGCAACTGGATTGTCATATCCACACAGGAAGGTCCAGCTGTGGATGACTGCTCTAGCACAGTGCAATATCCAACAATGTATTGATGCAGCCCAAATAGGGACAATTTCTTTTTTGTGATGGCTCCACTTTGTGGAACACTGTTCTGAGGGAAACTCACCAAGTATGCACCTTTACCTATTTTACTTTAAAATTGTTTAAAATACTTTAAAGAATTGTTTCTCACGGCTTTATTTGATTCGATTATAAAGTGTTCATCTCTTCTGTGTCTGATACTGTTTCTTGCTAGTTTTTAATACATTTTATTATGGTTGTTTATTATTGCTGGTTTTTTACTGGGAATATTTTTAAAAAACATGTTATATTCTGTTTTGGAAATTCTCAGAATGCCAAGTTGTTCATTTCTGAGGGAAACTCACCAAGTATGCACCTTTACCTATTTTACTTTAAAATTGTTTAAAATACTTTAAAGAATTGTTTCTCACGGCTTTATTTGATTCGATTATAAAGTGTTCATCTCTTCTGTGTCTGATACTGTTTCTTGCTAGTTTTTAATACATTTTATTATGGTTGTTTATTATTGCTGGTTTTTTACTGGGAATATTTTTAAAAAACATGTTATATTCTGTTTTGGAAATTCTCAGAATGCCAAGTTGTTCATGACAGCAATAAACATTTCCAAAGCCGTAGTAGCAAAAATGATACTAGTATTTTAATGTTTTCTCACAGTGAACAATGCACTTGTCAAGGATGTAACTGTGCTGGACACTGGTAAATCTAAGATCATTTCACATGACATAGCAATGGCCTTCTCCCCAGGAACATGTGGGTCTTCTACTGCATAGAATGAGATCTTCATTTATAGGCATCACTGGTATCTCCTCATGGTAGTTGTACAAATGGTGGTTGTCCACTATTATTCCTTTCAGAGGGTAGCTGTGTTGGTTTGCAGTAAAACAGCTGGATTAAAGTCCAGTAGTACCTTAGAGATCAACAAGATTTTCAGGAGATAAGCTTTTGTTGAAGGGAGTTTTGACTCTCAAAAGCTTATACTCCCAAATAGGGTTGCCAGCCTCCAAGAGGAGCCTTGAGATCTCCTGCTATTACAATTGATCTCCAATTGATCTCCAGACAACCAAGATCAGATCACCTAGAGAAAATGGTTGCTTTGGAGGGTGAACTGTATGGCATTATACCCTGCTGAGGTCTCTCCTCTCCCCACCCATCAGATCTCCAGGTATTTCCCAAACCAGAGCTGGCAACCCTACCTGAAAATCTTGTTGGTCTCTAAGGTAGTAGTAGTAGCTGTTGTTGTTCAGTCGCACAGTCGAGTTCGACTCTTCGTGTCCCCATGGACCACATCATGCCAGGCCGTCCTGTTCTCCGCCGTCCTCTGGAGTTTGCTCAAGTTCATGTTCGTCGCATCAATAACACTGTCTAACCATCTCATCCTTTGCCATCCCCGTCTTCTTTGACCTTCAATCTTTCCCAGCATCAGGGTCTTCTCCAGTGAATGCTTCCTTCTTATTTGGTGGCCAAAGTATTTGAGCTTCAGCTTCAGTATCTGGCCTTCCATGGAACAGTCAGGTTTAATTTCCTTTAGTATTGACTGATTTGATCTCCTTGCAGTCCAAGAGACTCTTAAGAGTCTTCTCCAGCACCATAATTCAAAAGCATCTATTCTTCGGTGCTCAATCTTCCTTACAGTCCAACTCTCGCAGCCATACATACCATCACTTTGACTATATGGACTTTTGTTAGCAGGGTGATGTTTCTACTTTTTATTATGCTGTCTAGGTTTGCCATAGCTTTCCTCTCAAGGAGCAAGCGTCTTTTAATTTCATGGCTGCAGTCACCATCTTCAGTGATCTTGGATCCCAGGAACGTGAAATCTGTCACTGTTTCCATGACTTCCCCTTCTATTTGCCAAGGAGTGATAGGGCCAGATTCCACGATCTCAGGGTTTTTTTTAATGTTAAGTTTCAAGCCAACCTTTGTGCTTTCCTCTTTTGCTCTCAACAAGAGGCTCTTTAGGTCCTCTTCACTTCCTGCCATTAGAGTGCTATCGTCTGCATACCTGAGGTTGTTGATGTTTTTCCTGGCAATCTTAATTCCAGCTTGTGTGGTAGTAGTAAAATTTATTGTGTGGCCATTGGCCATTACAATTTAAAACAATATACAAATTAGATAACTTACAGCACTGGAATTTGAATTAGATTTAAAATATAATAACCTCTAAAAATCTGTACATTCAGTATTTAAATTAATTAAAATCTTAAATATAGATACCCATCTCCAGAAACAAATACACAGCCTCAAACATTGGCGTTTTACAGTTCAATTTCATTTTTCTATGTTCTTGGCCCTGATTTTACTAGCCGCTAAGGCAAAGAGTGCTACCCTATTGGAAACTGTAGGGTCTGCATCTGACAGCAGAAATATTAATTTATCAATGTCAGAAAAAAATTGCAATTGATCTATTATTGCAGTCAATAATTTACATCTCGGTTTCCAGTACAATGGGCAGACCATGACATAATGAAAAAGATTCTCCACAGTAGTTTTACAGATACAAATACACTGTTCCTGGGGTATTTTTAAGTATCGTCCCAGGATTAATTCTGTTGGCATAGTCTGGAAACCCAATGCTGATCTAAGCTTGTATGTGGTAATATTTACCAGGTATGCAGCTCTTAAATGATCTTTCTTTATGTCTTTGTACCAGGGAGCAAATTTTGATTGAATGATTAAAGAATAATCTATTATGGCATATCCATTAAACACCATTGCCTCAGATCGTGGTTGTTCCCTAAAGATCGCAGTAAATCATCTGGAATTGTATAACTGGAAATGATGTTATGAACAAAATCAGAATGGATTTTATGTTTACTTAATGATAAACAATAGCTAAGTTTACCAAGAGATTCAGTTTGCATCAATTGGTATTTCGTCCATGATTTTAGTACAGCTAGATGAGCACGAGCCCTAATTGAGGGGAGGCCAAGTTCTGCCCTGAATAGGGCTGCTGGTGTCTCTTTTGGAAGTACCAAGATACAACTTAAAAAAAGGTTTTCGATTACCTCCAAGCTAGAAAGCGTTTGTTCTTTCAACCCCCAAAGTTCTATACCATATAGTATATATGAGATTACTTTGCTGACAAAAAGATTAAGGGCTTAATTCCAGCTTGTGATTCATCCAGGCCAGCATTTTGCACGATGTACTCCTCATATAAATTAAATAAGCAGGGTAGTACTGGACTCAAATCTAGCTGCATCTGTACTATTGTATAGGGCTACTAGATTTAGAGCTATAGTGGGAAATCTCCTGCTGGCAGTCCCTAACTTCAAGTACTGCTCAGTAGGATGGTGGAGGAATAATGGTGGGAAATTCAGTGTTGTGGCGTGGCAGTGCTGTCCTGGCACTGCTGCAATGCCAAGTTCCACTCTTTACCCCCACCCTACTGACCAGCAGTGGAAGTCAGGACCTGCCAGTAGAAAGTCTCCCATGACATCAGGAATAACATTGAGCTTCAGGAGAATCCTAGAGTGTTATGGCATTACTTTCAGGTTCACTTCTGAAGCAATGTCATGGTGCTGCTGCGATGCCACCCCATGTCCCCACCCCACCCAGTCTCCTGCTGGGCACCAACTGCCAGTTGGCAACCCTAGCTCCATCTCACAAAGTGTATAGTAGTTAGAGCAGGGGTGTTAAACATGAGGCCAGCAGGCCGGATTTGGCCCTCACAGGGCTTGTATCTGGCCTGTGAGAAACTGGCTGTCATCTGCTTCCTTCTCCCACTCTCCTGCTTCCTTCTGTGTCACAGCTTGCTTTGCCAGGCTCTCTCAATAACACAGGAGCTACAGAGCAAAACCTCTCTTCCATCCATTGGCTAAGGCTCCTCCCCCTCCTTGTCCCCTGGCTAGTTCCATCAATTACACGGGAGAGATACAAAGTGCCTTTAAGATTAACAAAGTTTTATTCATGGTATTGGCTTTTTGCCTCGCTAGAGAGAGACACAGAGACAGAGAGTGTGTTTTGTTGGGCTTGTTATGCTAAGGTGAAACTGGGTTCCCCTCCTCTTTCTCACTGTATTCATGCCCTTATGAGCCAGTCTTTCTCAGTAGGCAAACAATGTCAACTATTTAGATGAGGAATAACAACAAGCCAGTGAGGTGGATTAGGCTGAGAGTGTGTGTCCAGACCAGGTTCACCCAGCACATTTTCTTTGTATACTGGGGGTTTTGAACCTAGGCTTCCCAGATAGTAGGCGGATACTGACTGCTATACATTGCTGTCTCTCTAGTTTCACAACGCCTCATATGAGTTGCAGTTATTTCTATGGGGAAGACTATAGTTTTGTTAACAAACACATAGCCCTCAGTCTGTGTCATGGTGCCTTCACATGTTCTTGACCTGCAAATGCCAAGCCATTTCATGTTTTCCCTTGGGTCTTAGGCTCAGAGCATTGACCGTGAGATTTCTGTAATAAATGTAAAAATAATAATCAAAAGTCGGTTTGCAACTTACAGATATGCACCTGAACAGCATACTCAAGATTGCTACAGCACATTATCTCCAGATTTTGATGCAATAATTCAGAGCAAGAATGTAAACTGAGTATTTCCAGTCTGTGGGCCATTGTTTTGTTTTTCATGTTTGTTGGCATATTCTTGTTAAGCTTTTGATGGATTTAGTTTCTATGGCATGAAATGGCTCTGTTGATTGGTGGTTCATTTCTCTCAACTGCTTTGAGTACAGTTTTCACTTTCACTTTCAAAAATTGCAAGTTCTTCAAAAGATACTTATTGTTCCCATCTTTTCTTTATATTTTCCTGTTTAGTTGAAGTATTTCCATATTGATCTGTGCTTTAAATTTCCCTTTGATTTCTTGGATCTTGTGGAACAAATCTCTTGTACTTCCTTTTCTATTCTCTTCTATTTCTTTCAATAGGTTATTATAATAATTCTCTTTGTCTCTACATGTCAGTCGCTGGAACACTGCATTTAGAATTCTGATTGTATTTCTGTCACCTTTTACTTCTGCTTCTCATCTCTCTTTAGCAATTTTAAGAGTTCCATCAGTCATCCATCAAGGCTTTTCATTTCTGTTGGCTACAGGAATAGTCTTTGTGCATTCTTCCAGTTTGGTGTAGTGGTTAAGAGCATGGGATCTAGTCTGGGAGAACCAGGTTTGATTCCCCACTCCTCCAAGAGGTGTTAGTTATCAGAGACTGCTAAATAAACAAAATATTGCAAGAGTGCTAATGTTTTAAGTTTAAAAACATTTAATTGTGTTTCTGTACTTACTAAAGTTTAGGTCTCCACTACCTGGTATGACATTTTATGACACACATGGCCTGGTCCAACAAGGTCTCATTTATGCCAGATCTGGCCCTCATAACAAATGAGTTCAACACCCCTGAGTTAGAGAGTCAAATTAACTGAGGAAACCTGGGTTCATATCTTTCTGGGCAACTTTCTGGGCAACTTTGGGCCAGTTTCTCTCTCCCTCAGCCTAACCTAGCTCACTAAGTTGTTATAAGGATGGAATAGAGGATGGGAGATGGAATAGAGAGTCCCTTGGACTGCAAGAAGATCAAATCAGTCAATCCTAAAAGAAATCAACCCTGACTGTTCCCTGGAAGGCCAGATAATGAAACTGAAGCTCAAATACTTTGGCCACCAAATGAGAAGGGAGCACTCACTGGAGAAGACCCTGATGCTGGGAAAGATTGAAGGTCAAAGAAGACGGGAATGGCAAAGGATGAGATGGTTAGACAGTGTCATAGATGCAACAAACATGAAATTGAGCAAACTTCAGAGGATGGCGGAAGACAGGAGGGCCTGGCGAGATCTGGTCCATGGGGTCGCGAAGAGTTGTACTCGACTGTGCGACTGAACACCAAAAATAGGATGGGAGAACAATTATGCCACCCTGAGCTCCTGAGTCCATGAGGCTGCCATATTGTGTAGTACTACTTCAAACTGAGGGTGTCTCTGTGTTTAGTGTTTATTAGCTCTCTGTGGAATGGGGAATATCACATAATTTACTAAAATTAAATACGATAGTTGAGCCACCATTTTGGGCAGGGTTAAGATCAACAGCAAGGCCTATAAATCTACTTCCACTTGTGTCATCCACTCAAGCTAAAGGAGTGGTGGTGGTTGTGGTGGTAGAACAAATGCCTTCCCATTTTTCAATCATCTCCCTACACCAAGGCTTTTTCATCAGACATTGTGTTCTAATAGATTCCATGCTCTGTCGAATCTTTCACCCCTTTCTGTAAAGTAGAACCATACTACTTACTGCCTTTGAATAAGAACGTTATCACGTCAGTGAGAATATAAGAATATTTTCCCTTGCCCTGTAGAAAGTGCTTCCTCATGGAAATGCTTCTTTGTGTGGCTTTTACACATTTGACAGTCAAATTAAATGTGGTGCAATTTTCTAACTGTTACCTATATTGCATTACAATGGGTCTTGATTGGGAGTTCTGCATAATCGCTATTCAAATAAATGAAGGTTATACAAAGCAGTGCTGGGGGGTTGGGGCTGTTATTTCTGTTTATTTTTCCATTTAACATTTCTTAGGATGTGTATTTTTTGTACAATAGAGCATTGTGTCCATTCATGTATTAGATATAGCCATGAGGAAAAGGGTTAGTACTTTCTAATTAATTATGTAATGAGGGCTGTGGTCAGATGTGCCATTTGGCACAGACGGGAAGCACTCCTATTTCATCCATTGGTATTTGAAACAGAGTTGCTTGATCAGACATCCTAGTATAATTTATTTTGCTGCAGGAACAGCCCGGTCAGGCAAGTGGGGTTGAGTATTTTTTGCTTTTTGTGCACATGTGCATAAACGAGGAATCAAACCCCTGTGAGGAGAGTTCTCCATGGAAAATTATGCTGTTATGCACATACTGCTAAATGAGCAAAAAACCCAATGGTGCTGAATCAGGATGGAGTGGGCAGACCATCTTGACGGTTTGAGAGTGTGCTTGTGTGATCAGACTGTGGAAAGTCCATCCATGGCCTGTCAGAACCAGTTAAGACTGGACTTTCCCCAGTGTCTTTTAACTCCGCTTCTGTGGTGGGGCAGCACGGCGTGCTGACAACTGCAGGACCTTTTCCAGATGTTGCTGTCTGACTGTGCACTTTAGATCCATCAAGCATTTGCAGCTAAGTCAGATCTAAAGGCATGTCTGACCACAGCCTAATACTGCATAATTAAGCAGCATCCTAAATACCTGGTCATAGCACATGCTGTTTAGTCTTTCTAGGGGGCATTTGTGCTGTTGGTTGCTTGAATTTCAGCTTAGATCAGGAGAAGCCCTTAGTATTTTTCATTTACCATTTCATAGGCACAGTGTAATTTTTTTGCTTTTATTTAAACTAAACATGTGTTTAAACTTACAGTATCGGAGTGACTTAATAATTTTAACTTAAACTAGATCGTGGCCAGTGCCTGTATTTTTGCTACATCTGTATTTTGCCTGTTTCTGAGCTCATCCTAGTCTTCCATTCTGCATTCCCTTCCACTTTCACAGAATCATAAAGTTGGAAGGGGCCATACAGACCATCTAGTCTAACCCCCTGCCCAATGCAGGACCAGCCTAAAGCATCTCTGACAAATATTCGTCCAGCGTCTTCTTGAAAGCTGTCAAGGGGAGGTAACCACCTCCCTAGGTAGCTGATTCTACCTTTGAACCACTCTGACCGTGAAAATGTTTTTCCTAATATCCAGCTTATACCTTTCTGCATGTAATTTAAACCTGTTGCTTCGGGTCATATCCTCTGCTGCCAACTGGAACAGCTCCTTGCCCTCCTCCAAATGACAGCCTTTCAAGTATTTAAAGAGAGCAATCATGTCCCCCCTTAATCTCCTCTTCTCCAAACTAAACATTCCCAAGGCCCTTAGCCTTTCCTCGTAAGGCTCAGTCTCCAGACCCCTGATCATCCTCGTTCCTCTCTTCTTCACCCTCTCAATTTTGTCCACATCCTTTTTGAACTGAGGCCTCCAGAACTGCACACAGTACTCAAGGTGCGGCCTGACCAAGGGGGTACAGTAGGGCTATGACCACCTGCGATTTAGATGCTATGGCCCTTTTATTACAACCCAAGACTGAATTTGCCTTTTTTGCCACCACATCACACTGACTGCTCATATTTAGTTTACAGTCCACCCTTACCCCAAGATCTCTTTCGCATACACTACTCCCCAAAAATGTATCCCCTATCCAGTATTTGTGCTTGACATTTTTGTGGTCCAGATGTAATACTGTGCATTTATCTTTGTTGAATTGCATCCTGTTTGCAACTGCCCACTTCTCCAGAGTATTCAAGTCTTGTTGATTTTAACTCTATCTTCTTGGGTGTCTACTGCTACTCCCAATTTGGTGGTATCAGCAAATTTAATGAGTAGCCCTACCCCTTCATCTAGATCATTGATAAAAATATTGAAAAGTACTGGGCCCAAAACCGAGCCCTGAGGCACCCCACTGGACACCTCTCTCCAATCTGATGAAATGCCATTGACCACCATTCTTTGGGTGCGGTCCTCTAACCAGTTTCCTATCCACCAAACTGTCCTATAGTCCAGCCCACAGTCTTCCAGTTTGCCCATCAGAATGTCATGGGGAACCTTATCAAAAGCTTTACTGAAATCTAGATAAATCACATCAACGGAGTTCGCATAATCCAGTAAACCCGTCACATGATCAAAGAAGGAAACCAGGTTGGTCTGACAAGATCTGTTGGGGACAAAACTATGCTGACTTCCCCGGATCACTAAGTGGTCCTTCAGATGGTTACATATCGATCCCTTTAAAATCTGCTCTAATATCTTCACAGCAGCAGAAGTCAGACTGACTGGCCTTTTTGTTTTGTTTTGGGGCGTTCTTGTTTCTGCATTTGTTTTACAGGAATCTGCATTCAGGCCACTTCTAGCACAATGTTGCCCCGCAGCTACCAAAACTCCTTTTGCTGTGCTTCTTTGTTCTCATCCGCTTTTGTATTGCTAATCCTTTCTAAAGTAGAATTGTTTCTGTGGGTATTTAAGAGCTGCCCCTGCTCCTCCCCCATTCCCCCCTCTTTAGGTTGACACTCTCTCCTTGTTCTGTTTCTTTCCCTCCTCCTCCAAAGACAAAAGAGGACGTGTCTTCCCGCTTAGGCAAACTTTTAAAAAGCCAGAGAGGACATAAGAAGGAATCAGTAAATATAAAGGATTAGGGGATTCCCTGCTCCCAAATGTGTCAGTCTTGCATGTGTGGGTCTGGATTTCCCCCTCCCTTTCCTTTCTTTTTGCAGAATCATGGATGAAGGGAGGGAGGGGTTGGCAGCCAGTTAGCTCAAAAATGTGGGTTTTACTTGTAATGGCAGAATGCATAGAGAATACACAAGTAAATAAACCGGGGGGGGGGGACAGTGCAGATGGAATGATCTATTCTCCCTTGTCACAAAGGGAGCTTTGACTCTGGAAAGCTTATACCCTGAAAATCTGGGTGGTCTCTAAGGTGCTTCTGGACTTAAATTTAACTGTTAAACTGCAGACCAACATGGCTACCCGCTGAAACTATTACTCTCCCACTTCATAGTTTCCTCTTTTTGTAAAGATTTTCCTTCATGTAGTAAGCTTGTAAAAGATGGTTTGTGTTCAGAAACAAGTATCTAGATAATGGAGACTGATGTCCGAACTGGCAGAGACTGACCATGAGGGAGATCTTGGAGTCATAGTAGATAACTCACTGAAAATGTTGAGACAGTGTGCGACTCAAATAAAAAAGGCCAACACTACGCTGGGGATTATTAGGAAGGGAATTGAAAACAAATCAGCCAGTATTTTAATGCCCCCGTATAAATCAATGGTGTGACCTCATTTGGAATGCTGTTCTGGTCACCACACCTCAAAAAGGATATTACAGCACTGGGAAAAGTACAGAAAAGGGCAACTAGAATGATGAAAGGGTTGGGACACTTTCCCTATGAAGAAAGGTTTAAAGCGCTTGGGGCTCTTTAGCTTGGAGAAACGATGGCTGAGGGGTGACATGATCAAGGTTTACAAGAGTATGCATGGGACAGAGCAGGTAGAGAAAGAAGTACTTTTCTCCCTTTCTCACAATACAAGAACTCGTGGGCACTCAATGAAATTGCTGAGCAGTCGGGTTAGAATGGATAAAAGGAAGTACTTCACCCAAAGAGTGATTAACACATGGAATTCACTGCCACAGGAGGTGGCGGTGGCTACAAGCATGGACGGCTTCAAGAGGGAATTGGATAAACATATGGAACAGAGGTCCATCAGTGGCTGTTAGCCACAAGGTATAGATAGGAACTCTCAGTCTGGGGCAAGTGATGCTCTGTATTCTTGGTGCTTGGGGGGGGGGACAATAGTGGGAGGGCTTCTAGTGTCCTGACCCCACTTGTGGACCTCCTGATGGCACCTGGTATTTTTGGCCACTGTGTGACAGAGTGTTGGACTGGATGGGCCATTGGCCTGATCCAACACTGGCTTCTCTTATGTTCTTATGTTTGTCATCTGAGTAGGTGTGAAAATATATCCATCTCCTTTTCCAACTCTGGTCACCCTTGATTAGCTACTTCCCCCTTCCATGGGAAAATGCCAGCTGACCATCCATATCACCCCCATATGACATAAGGAATGTAGACTTCTGTAGTTTTAAAAATATTAAAACATAGAAACTCCTGAGCGCATCTCTCATGGAACATTCAAAAGGATCAAGGTGGTGGGGATGGTAAATATTTATTTATATATTTATTTTGAGAATATGTATGCTGCCTTTCCAGGTTCACAAGTTAAACCAGTACCATAGCAACATCAATATAAATAATGAGCATTAAAATCATGTCATAAATAATGAGCATTAAAACTAAGATAAAGTCCCATAGTTAAAAGCCAGGGTAAAAGAAATGTTTTGGTAAAAGATAGCCAGGCAGGACTCAGAGTTAGGGTGCCATCACTGGAAAAGCTCTCCCCAGTTGTCACCTGCCTCACCTTTGTAATGTAGGGGGCACAGAGAGCTGGGCTTGGAAACAGGATCTTAATTGTTGGGTTGGAAAGTATGGGAGGAGGTAATCTTTCAGCTATCCAAGCCCAAGATCAAATCTCACTCAAGTTATGGGAGTCTAGCTCTTAACTAAATCTTAAACATGCTTAAACCTATGATTTAGCACCTGCCATGGGGTGATTGTCATTTGTTATAATAACTGGTGTTGACTGCTGGTAGAGGGTTAGTTCTTTTGAGAGTTTTAGTTTTTGCTTACTTCTAATGGTGGGCAGTCACCTCAACAGGATAAAACCCATATTTAGATATCATAGGCCTGGTCCAGTGGGACATTTAAAATATAGAATACACTTTGCATTGGGCACCACATATGTGAAAAAGGTACTGGACAGGAAAAATCCTTTTGCATTCAGAATACAAGGTTGTATGCATGGTATCTCTTGGTGAGATACCAGATGTTCAGTGATAATATCTGTGTGCAGTCAAGTCACAGCTGACTTGTGGTAACTCCAGGACCTTGGGTGTTCAAGGCAGGAGATGAGCTGAGGTGACTTGCCATTGCCTTTCTCTGCATAGTAGCCCCAGTCTTCCCATCCAAGTACTAATCATGGCCAAGATCAGAGTCATGGCTATTCAAGCTGCTAGATGCTTGGTTCTCTGACAAAACTGATCATCTGTTCGGAGGATGAGCACCCCTTTGGCATACAACTTACTTTCTAGTTGACCAGCTTTCATGCCAGATCTGTTATGTGGCAATAGGCGCATGATCAGTCCTTTAAAATCCACTGTGATGAAGATCGCTATTCTGCCATGAAGCTTGCTGGGTAGGCTTGCCAACTCCAGCATGGGATATTCCATAGATTTGGCACTGGTGTTGTCAAGATAGCGAGGCTTTCTCGTGAGTCACAGGGTTTTAAGCACATACAAACCAACAGTTGGGTTTTAAAATCAAATATTTATTTAAAGAAAAGGGGGACAAAAGGGATAAAACAAATCCAGTTCAGGGAGTACAAAGGAAAATAAATAACACTGCCAAACTACCTGACTTCAGAGCGTGGTCTTCATGAGGCACATCAATAAATTAAGACAAGGACCGTGAACTTGTGTTGAAATCCGCAGACGCAATAACCATACAGGAACTCCTGGAATCTAGGCTAACTTTCCCCCAGCTGGGGTGTCAAGATATACTTTTTTCCATGAAACACCAGCTGCATCACTTTACAATCAAGATGGCTCTTTTAGTAGGGTTAATTGGTACCTCTGCCTGTCCTTGAGATCAACACACTAACAATAATAAACTGAAACAGCTGCGCTATGAGTTGTCATGTAAGTTAACCCTTCACAGGCACTTTGCTTCACAGGTGTCTAGGGAAAATGGAGTTTGGGGAGCTGTGGGGCCTCAGTGGGGATGTGATGTCATAGAGTCCACTCTCTGATATTGCCATTTCCTCCAGGGGAACTGATCTCTGTAGTCTGGAGATAAGTTGTAATTCTGGGGAAAATCCAGGCCCCTTCTGGAGGTTGGTAACCCTTAAAACTGGGTGACCTTGACCAGTCATGCCTCACTTACATCACAATGTTGCTGCGAAAAAGCAGTGGGGATGGGAAAACCATGTAAGGTACTCTGAAATCCTGAAGGAAGGATGAGATACAAAGGCATTAGATACATAGATGAAAAATTGTATGCTTATGGGGCTCTCTGTAGCGATG
Organism: Gekko japonicus; assembly: GCF_001447785.1. Classification (NCBI taxonomy): domain Eukaryota; kingdom Metazoa; phylum Chordata; class Lepidosauria; order Squamata; family Gekkonidae; genus Gekko; species Gekko japonicus. The sequence continues at coordinate 322,518 of NW_015164239.1, forward strand.
ACATAGTAACTGCCTGCTCTGAGGTTTCTGTAAAATTCTGATTATTTCAAATTATCTAATACATTTTCTAAAATTAGTAATTATCTTGATAAAAAAATGCTGAACTGCACAAATCCCCCCAGCCAATGACATGTTATTAATTTCCTGTCTTATTATGTATCCGTATTATGTGAACATACACATGCACTGACACTTATCTTGTTTTCCTTATACCAACAGAGGGATGCAACACCTTTCAGGCTTCTCACAGTGAAAGTATTAAAAGCTAGAAATATCCAGAAGGCAGACCCATGTGAGTATCTCTGTTGTTCTTCCTTTGCTAAAAGAGAATTTGTCAATACATAGAAATGGGGGTCTATGGACCAAGTCTACAGATTTTCATTATCTGACGTGCTTGTCCAGAGGATTCCATCAGCTGGTGTTCACCATGGCTGCTGTCATCGCATTTCACTTGATTAAGCTTATTTGAGGCAAAAAGAAAGAGGAGAGAAGAACTGGCTGTTATCTTTATAGAATATGGTATTACAGAATAAGACAGGGTACTGTCATTCCTGCATTCTGCAGCTCAGTAGAGCAAAGGGGTACATTTACAAAAACAAATCTGATATAGATAATTGGCCTAATGCATTGGCACTTTCCAGCTCACCCATTGGCTGTGCTGTGTGTTCCATCAGCCATTGGCCCATCAACCGCCAATCAAGAGCACTGCCGCCTTAGCCACTGTTCCCTGTCAGAATTAACTGCTAAAATGGCTATCTCTGCTAAAACGGCTATCTCTCCTGATGAAGACACTTCTCCTGCTTGGCTCCTGTGGGACTAACTCTTCCCTCATTGACTGAGGAGAAAGACTACTTTTCCTAGGTAGAGGTTGCAGGTGGTAGTGGGGAGATAGAAAGCTGAAGTCTGAGGGGCAGAAAAAGGTATGTTGATGGAGATCACTCAGAATTACAACTGCTCTTCAGATGGCAAAGATCAGTTCCCCTGGAGAAACTGGTGGGCTCTATGTCATTATACCCTGCTGAAGTGCCCCCCCCATGACAGCCAGTGTGACGTAGCAGTTAGTGCTTCAGAGCAGGATCTGCCAGACCCCAGGTTCTTTCTGTGGAAGCTGATTGGGTGATTTCAGACCACTCACAGACTTTCAGCCTAACTACCTCACAGGGCTGTTGTGCAGATCAAAAGGGGGAGAGGAGAATGATGTGAGCTGCTTTGGTCCATACTGTGGAGAAAGACTGTACTTACCCTAGGCAGAGGCTCCAGGTGTGTGGGGGGAAGATGGAAAGCTGAAGTCAGAGCAGATAAAGTTACACTTATAGTTGCCTGGGCAGGAGATATGGTTGCCACCTCCAGGTTGGGAAATTCCTGGAGATTTGAGGGGTGGAGCCTGGAGAGGGTGGGGTTTGAAGGGGGTCCTCAGATAGGTAGAATGCCATAGACTCCACCCTCCAAACCAGCTGTTTCCTCCTTGGGAACCATTGTTGCCAATCTCCAGGGGAATCACTACGACTCTTCAGATGGCAGAGATCAGTTCCCCTGGAGAAAACTGTAAGCTCTGTGTCATTATATTTTGCTGGGGTCACCACAGCAAATTGACACTGAGTGCCCAAAGCCAGGGCACCCGCCCAGAGCCTCTTTCTAGAGCTTGTTGTATTTATTTCAACAATGGGCCTTATTCCTAGTTCTAGTATAATACAGTGACAATGAATGTGGTTATTTAAACTATTCAAATCACACCTTTCCACAGCACAGTCCATATAACAGATGGACTACAGTCTCTTCTAGCATCTGCCTATGGTGCTCTTTGATTTAACGCTGCAGTTCTAAACATGGCTTAGAAGGATGTAGCTCTCTTTAGGATTACACTGTAACAGCACAAGCCTATGCATGCCTACTCAGAAATAAGTCCCACTACATTCAATGGTGCTTACTCCCAGGTGTGTACATAATTATAAGCACATTTCTTATCACTTTGATCTGGCACAGGTCTAAGTTGAAAGAGCAGCTATATATATTAAAGAGATTATAAATGGTAATTGAATGCAAATATTTCCTCAGAAAAATGTTATTTACTTTCCTGGGTTTGGAGAAAAATGAACAACAGGTGAGTCAGCAGGTGCCTGTTACTCAGGTCAGGAGGAATGAGCATCCTCCACCCAGACCTCAGATTATGGAAATACTCAGTGGTCATGAAGTAATAACATGCCACTGATGGCAATTCCATTACTTTCCTGAGGTCACGGACAGTGAATCAGGATGGGATGATGCATTTGGCTAGGAAAATACACTAACAAAAATTCCTAAGGAAAGTTGAGGAAGGACTTAGATGGAAATACTGTGGTCCTAACTACTGGATTTAGTAAACTGGGTGTTCAATCATTATGAATTATTTACCCAGGATTCCTCTGTACTCTATCACATCAGAAGAGGATTAGAGCCTTTATATCAGTAAGGGAAATTGGCACTTGCATAACAAATAGCAGAATCCCAGGGAGCAACATAATACAGTTCCTTAGAATCCTGCTGCCATTTATACAGGGGATGAAGAAAACCTGGTTATGAGCTTGTGTTTTAAGTGTTGTCACATTGCTTCTGACCTATGGCAACCCTTGAATTAATGACCTCCCAAACATCCTGTCATTAACTGCCTTGTTCAGGTCTTGCAAACTGAGGACCATGGATTCCTTGATTGTGTCATTCCATCTCATGTTGGGTCTTCCTCTTTTCCTACTGCCTTCAACTTTTCCTAGCATTATTGTCTTTTTCAAGAGAATCTTGTCTTCTCATAATATGACCAAAGTATGATAGCCTCAGTTTGGTTATTTTAGCTTCTAGAGAGAGTGCAAGCTTGCTTTGATCTAGAACCCACTTATTGGTCTTTCTGGTGGGCCAAAAACTCTCCTCCAAAACCACAAATTAATCAGTTTTCTTCCTGTCAGCTTTCTTCACTGTCCAGTTGTCACACCCATACATAGTAACGGGGAATAATATAGTATTAATTATCTTGGTTGCCAGCAACACATTCTTACACTAAAGGATCTTTTCTACCTCCTTCATGGCTGCCCTTCTTAGTCGTAATCTCCTGATTTCTTGCTTGCTTTCTCCATTTTGGTTGATGATGCAGCCAAGGAATAGAATAACAATGTCAATTTCTTCACTATCAACCTTAAAGAAGAGTAATTCCTCAGTAATTATTGCTTTTGTCTTCTTGATGTTCAACTGTAATCCTGCTTTGGTACTTCTTGCTTTAACCTTTAGCAGTAGTTTTAAGTCTTCATTGTTTTCAATCAGTAATGTGGTATCACTGCATATCTCAAATTGTTAATATTACTTCCACCAACTTTCATTTCACCAACTTTCCTTATGATATGTTTTGCATATAGATTGAAGAGACAAGGAGATAAAATACATCCTTGTCTGACACCTTTGTCAATTGAAAACCATTATGTTCCTCAATATTCTGTTCTAATAGTAACTTCTTGTCCAGAGTACAAGGACATCAAAACAACTAGAAGTTGTGGCATACCAATTTCATTTAAAACCAACCATAAGCTTTTTATGATCCACATATTCAAAAGCTTTGCTGTAATCTATAAAATACAAGCTATTTTCTTCTGGTATTTGCAATATGATCTCTAGTGCCTTTTCCTTTTCTGAATCCACCTTGAACATCTGGCATTTGTCATCCCGTATATGGTAACAGTCTTTGTTATAAGATTTTGAGCATCACTTTACTCGCATGAGAAATTAATGCAATGGTCCAATAGTTGCTGCAGTCTTTGATGTCTCTTTTTGAAACTGGAATGTAAACTGAGTATTTCCAGTCTGTGGGCCATTGTTTTGTTTTTCATGTTTGTTGGCATATTCTTGTTAAGCTTTTGATGGATTTAGTTTCTATGGCATGAAATGGCTCTGTTGATTGGTGGTTCATTTCTCTCAACTGCTTTGAGTACAGTTTTCACTTCACTTTCAAAAATTGCAAGTTCTTCAAAAGATTCTTATTGTTCCCATCTTTTCTTTATATTCTCCTGTTTAGTTGAAGTATTTCCATATTGATCTGTGCTTTAAATTTCCCTTTGATTTCTTGGATCTTATGGAACAAATCTCTTGTACTTCCTTTTCTATTCTCTTCTATTTCTTTCAATTGGTTATTATAATAATTCTCTTTGTCTCTACATGTCAGTCGCTGGAACACTGCATTTAGAATTCTGATTGTATTTCTGTCACCTTTTACTTCTGCTTCTCATCTCTCTTTAGCAATTTTAAGAGTTCCATCAGTCATCCATCAAGGCTTTTCATTTCTGTTGGCTACAGGAATAGTCTTTGTGCATTCTTCCAGTTTGGTATGATGGTTAAGTGCATGGGATCTAGTCTGGGAGAAGCAGGTTTGATTCCCCACTCCTCCACTTGCAGCTGCTGGATGACCTCGGGCAAGCCATAGTTCTGTCAGAGCTGTTCTTGAAAGAGCAGTTCTCAAAAGAGCTCTCTCAGCCCCACCTACCTCACAGGATGTCTGTTGTGGGGAGGGGAAGGGAAAGGAGTTTATAAGCCTCCACTACCTCCAAGTGAAGGGTGGGGTATAAATCCAATCTCTTCTTTTCTTCTTCCTCTTCTTCCTTGATAATATTTCTGGTTTCAACCCATATTTTTGGTTCACATATACTTGAACTTAGTAAGGCAAAACTGTTCTTTATATGGTCCTTAAACTATTCAGGAATGTTGCTTAGATGGTATTTTGGAACTCTGGATGTTTTGGTGTTTTCCTTCAACTTTATTCTAATATTTGATATTGACCATTCATGGTCTGTACCACAATCCGCTACTGGTTTTGTTTTAGCAGAGAGAACAGATCTTCTCTATCTTCTGCTTCCAGTTAATTAATCTATTTGATTTCTGTATTGGTCATCTGGTGAGGTCCATGTATACAATTGTTTGGTTGCCTGAAACATGTGTTCATAATGAACAAGTTGTCTTCCCAGAATTGCTTCACTTCATGCTCCTAGCCCAATTTTTCCAACAATATTTGATTCTACTTTGTTTTCCACTTTTACATTCTGGTCACCTATGATTATCAGTACATCTTGTTTAGGTGCGTGACCAATTTCTTTTTGGACACTTGTGTAAAAGCTTTCAATTTCTCCCTCTTCAGCACCCACAGTTAGTGTGGTAACTTGAATTATGGTTATGGGGATAGACTTTCCATAAAGTCTGATTGATATTATTTGGTCAGACTTTGTATTATAGTCCCTGATTGTCTGGGCTACATCTCACCTCCCTATTAGAACAATTCCATTTCTTCTGTGTTTGTAATTTTCAGAATAAAATATTTTTAATTTTGTGACTGAAAATGTCCTAATCCAGTCCACTTTAGCTTGCTCACTCCCAGGACTGCAATGTTTTAACATTATGTTTCTTGTTTAATGATTTTGAGTTTAGCTAAATTCATACTTCTCACATTCCATGTTCCTATTGTATGTATAGAACAGCTTTGGACTTTCCTTTTGCATCCATTCACATCAACCACTGAATATCCTTTTGGCTTTAAACCAGTTGCATCATTATGAATAGCACTATTCATGCTTGTCTTCTGCTTTTCCCCAGGAGCTAAGTACATGGGGACTTAATGTAGTGGGAGGACTTTTAAACATCATTTCTACTATTTATGTGACACCAAAGCATTATTTAATTTATTTACTTCAAATATGTTGGCTTTCTCCCAATGTGAGATCCAAGGAGGCTTATAAATTATCAATAAAATAAAATATTAAAACAATATATGAAATTCTATCAAATACTTGAATAAGCTGGTACTAATACTTACCACTGGTTTCCTTGTTGTACTACAAGCCATGATTCTCATCACATTTCCATTACGAGTTGCCACCTTGCAAAAGAAATCCATACTACCTTATCAGCCTCCATGTACCTCGAAATATATCCTCCTCTTTTAGACTTTTTTTTTTACTATTAGGAAAGTTCCTCATTTAGAAAACTGCTCTTTTTTGTTGATTTAATTTTTAAAATTATTTTCTCAAAAAAAAAAAAGTGGGATACAGAAGGGAAGAAAGGGTAGGGGAAAATATAGATTCATCAGGTTTGTCAAATATTATGAGTTGTTATGTACAACAAGAAAATCAGATGTATTTCCAAATGTATTACATATTTCAAATATAGAAGCAGACAATAAAACATCAATCTTACAGAATTTTGGAATAGATTCTCTCTTTAAAGAATAAACAAGAACATTCCTAAAGTTAGCGATAATCTATTAACGATAAAAGAGATTACATATTTAACAGTTGAACAAACATCTATGCTAAAATTAAATCATCGTAAAAACCTTAATATTGTGTTAATTGTTTATCGAAATCTAATTTTTATTCTTACATGATTTAAATACTACTGGAATACAGAATAAAATATTGAAACTATAAATATCTTCATCACCTTTAATATGATATTTAAATAATTCCAGAACTAAAAAAAGTTAATGATTCTCATAGTATGAGTAATAAACTTGCAATCTCTGCTGAAATTCTTTCAATGGTTTTGTTTATATAATTGGTTAGTTTTGGCAATGTTGCATACTCAGCTAGTTTTTCTTTCCAGTTCTCTAAAATGTGCTCTGTTTTTAAAGCTCAGTGGAATAGGCTCACTTAGTCAAATGAGCATACACCATTTTTTTAAAAAAATGCCCTTCAACAAAAGGTTTATTGTATTGTAGTCAATTGCATGTAGCAAACATTTTTCTTTTATTATACTGTTTATTTAAAAGTGTTCTGTCCCTTATGATTGCTACTGCCACCTTTTGTTTTAGGGTTTAAAGGGGTATGTTTCCCAACTGGTACAATACATCCAGGCTATTATTAGTAACATAAAATATGTGCCACCTATACTGCACTTTGTGTTTCCTGCTATTCAGGTCATTGAAGCATGTTTATCAGCTAGACCTATAAGGCTAATGTTACTCTCTGATATTACAAGAATAGGAAATGCTTTATTTCACAAGAAACATAGGAAACATGTGCCCATGGTTGTCCATATCTTTTATATGGTACAGTGAGATATTTATGAGGTGTTTTTCCTGTACCTTCCACTTTGAAGACACAAGCAACTAAAAGCATCTCTATGGGCTGTGGTCACACTGGTGGCTTGGCACAATATGGTTCCACCTCTAATTGTACCAGTTTAAAGTGTTGTGGGGCATATCACCCAGACAGTAAGCATCCATGTTACTGCAGTGCCTCAGCCATGGAGCGTGCTGCCCAGATGTTTTTCAAAATTCATGCGCGCACATGCAGATATAGGCAATTTTTTTTTTTTAAAAAAAACCCTCTCTAGTGGTAGGAATGGATCTGCAGGTTCAGACTACCAAATCCGTTCTGCATGTGCTCCCCTGTGTTCAGACATCCATCCATGTGAATCACTCTATAGTTTTTACTACCTTGTTCGTTGTAAAACCTGATATACTTTCAAGAAAGTTATAAATTATTTTTTAAAAAAAGACATGCGTCCATGCAAAATGAATGCACGGGAATCAAAAACACAACTTGTGACGTGGTGCCTTTTTAACCCAGCTTCAAGTTGTCCTATGACAGGATGAGTATGCCAGGGGAATGCCTGACAGATGTGTTTGTGTGACTGTGCCTATTTGATCCGGAGGGGAGGGGTGGCTGCATTGGGCCAAACTGCTTGTGTGATCCCAGCCTATGTCTGATTGAAGTCAGTGAAATGTAATAATGTGCTAGTACAGGTTTGGATAGTGACTGCTTTAGCACATTGCTTAGCTGGTGGAGTTGGTGCTTCAGTAGTATTGAGTTTTACAAAGTTTGGAACAGTTAGGTGAGGGACTGGCATTCAATACAGGACATTGATTAATTGGCATGGGATTAGGTAAAAGGCTGCTGCATTCTCAGCTGCTTAGATTTCCTGTGAATACATACCTACCAGGATTTTGTAAGACATCGGTATCGAAGTAGGTTTGGGAAGTAGGGTAGAATTTTTTTACTAATGGCCAAGGTATTAAGTACATAACTCCCTTTGAAAAATAATTGGCAATGTTTGTTATGACACCACTGCAAACTGCAGCCTCCAAGTGATTCATTTTGCAAATTTAAATGAGATGCATTGTGATTCATTAATGGTCAGTCATCTGTAACATACACGTTATGAAAAATGTTTTTGCTGACACACCTGAGGCTTGTTAAGCCCTTAACCATTGAGAAAGGATGTCTGATGAACAATGCACTTGCTAGGAAATAGGTGACATATTAGGAAACCAGGACTGCATGACAAATAATTATAAAAGTTTAGGGCAACAGCAGATGGGCAATCTCAAGCACTTTAAAAAAAGGATGGTCTTAAAAAAAAAAGCAAACCAAAAAACCTTTGACAGAAAATCATGTCATGCTGCATAAAATGAGATTTCAGTACCTCAATTGAATTTTGGTTATTTTGAGCAATATAGACTTATTCACTGTTAGTTTAGATATATCCATTGTTTTGAAGATGGGTGAGAGGAGAGGGCCAAGTCTCAAATGAGAAAGGCAATGTCATCACAAGATGAACTCTTTTCTTTAACTTGATAAACTGATTTTTTCTGAATGCCCCAAGAGCACAAGTTTCCATATCCTTAAAACTGCCATCTTCTTTTTTGTCAAGAGATAATAAAGACACCTGAAAAAATGGGCATGTTTAATATAGGTAACTG
>NW_015164239.1:331274-341581 GCF_001447785.1 Gekko japonicus
ATCCCCCAATAAGAAAACAGCATGGGATAAATGATGTAGAAGCATCATAAAGTGCTTCACTTCAAGTAAAAGTGGTTTGTGATACAACTTTCATATTCCAAGGCCAGACATGTCTGCTGTCCCTCACACACAGATTTCCCCTTTCTCTGAACACTTCTCATCAGTGTCTACTGTCATATTACAAATAACAACAAAACAACACCCACACCCTCTCCCATTCCTCTTCACCAGAGGAGGAAGGCAACACAAAGACTACCTAGGCAAATTCAGAAGAAAGGAAGACTCCCTCTCACTCATTCTTCTGCTGTAGGTGGCAGGGTATATACATTATTTCTGTGGCAACTAGTGCAGTGAAGCAAGGAAGCCATACAGCACATTCTCTGATTCATGCTTAAGGCTATGAACTGTTTGCCTATATCCCAAAATAGCGCTGTACTTGGCAACCTTGTATTCTTGTTTATTTGTATATGAGGACACTGAAGTCTTTAATTTATGGATGATGTCTCACATGTCTCACATGTCTGGCAATTCTGTACTTGCAATGTTAACTCACAAGACCCAGCAGAATTACAACTGTCTCCAGACAACAGAGATCTGTTCCTTTGAAGGAAATGGCAGCTTGAAATCACATCCTTGCTGAGCTCCTTCACCTTCCCAGCCTCGTCCCCAGATTCCCCAGGAATTCCTGAAAACAGAGTTGACAACCCTTCATAGTGGTAGGGTTGCCAGACCCCCTGGTGGAGGTGGGTGTCCTGTGCTGTCAGACCTCACCACCCCACCACTGATCATCTGACTGGTGGGGGGAACGTACTCTGAAAAAGAGGAAGAACCATACAACATGCTGTGATGTGCCTATGTCAATGCCTACATGACCTGGAAGTGACATCATCACGTCCAGGTCATTGGGGCGACGCTTTGGTATTTGGGCAAAAACTCTATGGTAGAAGCCAAATGTACCATAGGATTTTTGGTCAGATACCACAGTGTCACCCCTGACATCCCAGAATTGATAATGTCACTTCTGGGTCATGTGGTCAGTGATATAGATACATCACTGCATGTCAGATGGGCCTCTCTGCTGCCCCCAGTAAGTCCCCCCATCACCCACATGTTGCCAGGAAGGACCTGGCAACCATACATAGTGGCCACCCTCCAAAGCTACCATTTTTTCCAGGAGAAGGGATCTGGAGATGAGTTATGGTTCAAGGAGATTTCCAGGTCCCACCTGGAGGTTAGCAACCCTTGCCTACAGTCACCGATGTATCAGTGTAGATATATCTACATTGTATGTAGCCTACCTTGCATGTATCCTAGAGTCACTGATTTTGGGGGCAAGGCATGTTATTGGTCCCTAAATCTTCCAGTTACCCTTTGTGCATGTACAAAGCAAATAAATTGTTTTAAAACTGAGCCCATATTTAGGGTTGCCAATGAATGGGTGGGGCCTGGAGATCTCCCGGAATTATAACTGATCTCTAGACTGGTATACTCCACAGAGATTTCTCCCCTCCACAACCCCCACCATTCTCGGGTTCCATCCCCAAATCTCCAGGAATTTCCCAACCTGGAGTTGGCAACTCTACCCTTATTTAGCTGCACACCCAATATTCCCTGCCTCCCTTCCTCTCTCTAGCCTTGTATGAGTTTTATAATAGTTCTTGGTAATCTGGCTAGGGGATAGATCCTAAACGGACAATAGGCTTAAGTTGCCTTGAGATGTCTTGCTCATTCCGTCAGGAGTAGCTGTTCTACCCTGAACTTTAACTCTGTCCTGAGGCAGCCGGGACTGGACCCACAGCACCCTCCATGGGGAGACGAATATTACAGGATAAGGTTGTAGACATTCTATCCAGATGCTGCCGCTCCTCCAGTCAGAGAGGGAGTAATACTAAGAAACCAGTCCCAATAGCAATGATACAACCACAATAAAAGCCAGAAACAGCTGCTCCACTGACATGAGCCTCCATTGGAACAACTCCACATTTGCCATAGGGCAAGTAGAGTTTAAACATTTGTAGCTGGTTTGGAACTCCTCTTGTAAATTCTGTTTATTCTAAGCCTCTAAGCTGCCATAGAAACAACAATATGCTGGTGGTGGCTGCTTCTGGGGCAACAAGGCTTATTCCACTGTATAAAGACTGTGGTTACTGCCCACCATGACACTGTGTAGACTTTATAGACAGCCTGAGCTCTGTGGTGATGCCAAACAACTTTTATTATCTATCTCAGACTGACAAGACTTCCTGCACAGTGCCACCTAAAAGTTCTTGTGCATATTTACCTAGCACTGCACACACCATCTGGTTGTCAGGACTGCAGAAACGCCACAGAACCAGATAATGCTCCTGTATAGAAATATTAATTCCTGTAGGCCTCATGTCTCCCTTTGAATGTTATGTAGCATCATGTTTCCCCTTGGAATGCCTTTTGCTCTCACCCCCTGGTGTTCTAGCTTCCTATGCCTGACCATTTGCTCAATTGCCCTGTCATATAACGACACATGTTTCACACTTCTGGCAGACCTACTGGAGCCTAGTTAGGCCTAGCTGCCAGGAGTCACGTACCACATGGAGGAGTGGTTAGAGGGAGTGGTTAGAGCTTGGGATCACATTCTGCAGGTGTGGCTTCAATACTACTGACCACTCAAGACACTTGGACAATTTCAGATCGTGTTCATTGGCTCCTGGCCCGGGTCATTTGAATCCTGAAATTGGCCCTTATTAGTCTGAACAAAAAGACACAGATTCAGATTTTCTGCTGGCTGTTCTGTTCTTGTTACCTGCTGTCTGTGGACTTGTTCTGGAGCTGCTTGTCTCTGCCATGAGGCTTGGGCAGACAAAGGACTCCATGTGAAGCACATGGCGAGGTGCTTGCATAATGGAGCTGTTGTTTCTAAAGATACTTGGACTATTCCAATGGACTGTATACTTGGACATCCTTGCCTAGGGATCATCCTGGTAATTATGTAGATCTTTAATGTTTAGTAAGGGCCACAGAGGGCCATAGGTGTTTTCTTGTGTTCAGTACTTCCTGTTGTCTGTGTTAGTTCTGTGCTAAATAAAACTATTTCTTGTTTAAATACTGTCTGATTGATGGGTAACTGATCTCCAAGGCTGAATTCTTGTGCCTAGCTGGCTATGCTACCATTAAATCTTAAGAGTGCATCTCTAAGGAGGTGTTGGAGCTGGGCATGGTGGTTATTGTTTGTTAATATAGGAGTCCTTCCCTTATTCCTAGTGAGGCGTGGGGGTCGGATCCTATACAGCTCCAGATGCCCCAGTGTTAGAAGACTGCTACTTATAGATTATCTTCTTCTTATACAGTTACTGAGTCCGATTGCTATGTGACTGTGTCACTGCCAACTGCTTCATCTGAACAAGTTCGGACTGCGACTGTCCGCAATACTAAAGATCCAGTATGGAATCAATCTTTCTGCTACAGGATTGACAGCCGTATAAAGGTAAGACCATGGATTCCATCTGCATGATGTTATAAATGTGGATAATCTATTAAGTTCTGTCTGTCAAATAAGCAAACAAAAAAGATAATAAATTAAAACAGCAACAAAAAATTGTGCCAGAATTAGAAGTCTATATTCTTTTTACAGAATAAATATATTGAGCGTTTTGAAAAACAAATTAACTATGCAGGATAATTGGTTGCTGATTTCCTCAAGTGTCATTAGCTCTCTGCAAGTCCCCTGTAACTGTTTTTTTAAAACCTCAGAACACTGAGCTCTGCAGCTTACCAATCAGAGAGTGGGGGGTGCAGTGAGGCAACTGCCTGGCAGCCGCATAGGAATCAGTGGGGGAAGCATATTTTCCCCCTTTTGATCCACTTAGGGGTCGAATTTCTAAAAATCCCTTCTTAGTGAGCACCTACACCACGGTAGGAGCACTCTCCCCGAATTTGGTGTCTCTAGGTCCAGCTGTTTGGCCTGGGCATTGATTTTGTGGTGAGGGGACTTTTTTCATATATATAGATGTTGAATTGACTCAAAAAGTTGTTTTCTGTGGGAAGCAGAAAGCAGTGGTCTAAATAGCTCCCAGCCATTTAAGCAAACAGTTGAGTGGCAGGGTGCTGCTCAGCTGTTTGGTTTAAATGGCCCCCTGCTTTCTGCTCCCTGTGGAACCAGCTGTTTTTCATGAAGAGCAGAAGGCAAGGGTTTAAATCCCTGCTTTCTACTCTTCATAAACTGCGTCAAAATTTGTGAAAGTTCATGGTAGTTCTTCAGTTTGTGAACATTGCTTTGTGAACCATGAACTGCCCAAAATTTGTGATGAACTTTAGTTCATTAGCCAGTTTGTGCCCATCCCTACTCAGAACTAAGGGATCTCTCTACATCCTAGCCCATGACTTAGTCTTGATTTTTGTTAGACTAGGATCTGGGAGACCCAGGCTGCGGTCACACAGCCAGGAAAATGCGGGGGGGAAGCGTAGCTGTTTGCCCCGGGGAAAACTAAAGCACGGTTGGGCGATCAGACCTCCCATGGAGATTCCATGGAGGTCCCGTGGTTAGGGAGAGGTGCGGATCACACAGAAGTGGGGCCTCAGGGCAAAGAAGCGGGGGCCGCGCACGAGGGAAAGCAAGGAGGGGGCTGCCAGCGACAGCTGGCCAAGCGGCGCTGGGGAGAGGAGGGGCCAGCTGGCGACTGAGGCAGGCAGGGGGTGGGCAGTAGTTCTGGAAGGGCAACAGTCCGGGGAGCCGGCCGGTGGGGCGCGCGAAGAGGGCAAAGCAGCATGGCTCAGCCCCCTCCGCCCTGACCGCCCCTTCCCCAAGGAGACTTCCTACTCTGCCACCGCGCCCCCCTCTTCTGGGCTTCATCTCAGCCACTGTATCTTCTGCCTTGTCCCCTTTCCCCCTATTTGTCGCTCGCCTCAAGCCGTGCGCTCTTTGTGGCTTTCTTCAGGCTGCTCTCCTCTTCTCTGCACGACATAAGTTGTGTGGGTTGTTTTTTTATTAAACTAACGTTTGCGCATGCTCCGTTGGGCGCTTTTGCGCATCCGTGGAGACTTGGAAACCCCCCCCCACCTTTTAGCTAGGGGACATGGGCGGGCACCGGAACTACCTCCGGAAACGCGATCAGACGCCTGCCCTTTGCCCCGCGGTTCCCGGAAACTAGTACCTCCGAGGTACTAGTTTTTTACTCCGCTGTTTTGGCGTTTAGCCACAGGTTAGCGATGGGAGCGCTACACTTGCCAGATGTTGCCATGTGATCGCGCCAGGAAACTCCGCCTCTCTTCTATCTCTGTAGCGTGGCTTATGCTCCGTGTGACCGCAGCCCTAGGTTCAAATCCCTTGCTCTGCCATATAAGCATGCTGAGTGACCTTGGGGCAGCCACATACTCTCAGCCTAACTAACTTACAAGATGAGGATAAAATGGAGGAGAGGAGAATGAAGTGAGCTACTTTGGGTCCCTGTTGTGAAGAAAGGTAGTATGTAAATGAAGTAAATAAAATAAAATATTTTAGGGCCATTCTCTTTTCCTCTTATACCTAAGCAAATGGGAAATGTATATTCTCGCCTGCAGTTCTCCTTCTTGGGTTCTCTGAAACTCAAAATACAGACTTTCAAAAATTTCTGTTATCAGAATATGCTTCTGTTACTAGAATGTTCTGCAACTGAAAATCTGTGATGAAGACACTTTCACCAAAGATGATGAGCTCTACACAGTTCTCTTTGATGTCGCTAAACTGCTTCCTGGAAAAACTAGTCTTGTCACCTTCAAACTGAATCCACAGGTGAGTGGTGTTGTTAGAGTGGTAAATATATGATGAAACGAAGGAATGCCTAGATTTGCCATGCTTTGGGTTATACTGGATTTCACCAATATGTGCTAATTATTGTACTAACAAACTGATGGTGTTAATTCTCAAGAGCCTTGGGGAGTGAGAATTTAGGAGGATTTATGACTGTATCATTTTTTAAAATAAAGGATAAAAGGTATCTGCTGATTTCCCCCCATGATAAATCTCAGAGAGACAGTGAACCACATCCATGCATGTTTCAGAGGGCATCCGTGTCGGTCTGCACTCTGCAGTACAACTGCTAGCTTCAGTAGTACCTTAGAGACCAACAAGATTTTTAGACTATGAGCTTTTGAGAGTCAGGGCTCCCCATTGTGGAGAAAGGTGCAGGATAGATGAATAAAATAAAATAAAATATTTCAGGGCCATTCTCTTTTCTTCTTATACCTAAGTAAATGGGAAAAAGTATATTCTGGCCTGCAGTCTTCTCTGCTGAAACTCGAAATACAGACTGATGAAGGGGGCTTTGACTCTTGAAAGCTCATACTCAGAAAATCTTGCTGTTGGTCTCCAAGATGCTATTGGACTTGAATCTACTTGTTGCACGTATTTGTCTAGCTATCTATTTTCAAAAACCGAGACCTAGTTACAAGGTTTAATTACAACTGAATTTAAGTAGGGTTTAAAGATACTACCTTTTGATCTATGAAATCTAGGGTTGCCAAACCCCCCAGTTTGCCAGGGGTCCCCCGTTTTGGAGGGGGTTCTACCCACCGCCGGCCAGAGCCACCCATCTCTCTCCCTTTAAGGGTGTGCAGCCCGTGTTTCATCCCAAGCGCAAACTCCGCAAGCTTGCAGGGAAAAACCAGCTTCGTTCTTAAAAGGGAAACGCAGCTTCTCTTAAAGGGGAAACGCCGGCTGCTGGCTACTTTAAGTGCAGGGAACTGCTGTTTCTGGAGATCCGGCGCATGGCGGGGGGGGGGCGGCAGACGTCCCCAACGTGACATCATCACGTTGGGGATGCCCCACCCCTTCCAGGAACGCCCCCAAAGTCCCCCGCTGGGGGTGGAAGATGGACTTGGCAACCCTAATGAAATCACAGGCTATCCAGGCATTTGCTTTTTTAGTGGGGCAAAAATAAATTGGACATAAAGGGACTTGTTGAAATCTCTGTACAATTGTGGATCACATTATTAGATAATGAAATATTGAGTTGTAAAACAAGTTCCCGATGCTTAATGGTTACTGCATCCCCTTGGACTATAGGTGATTCTGCATTGGCTTTTCCCTCCATTGTTTTACGAAACCCATGTTGGAACAGAAATTCCCCTCTGCATTGCGTTCTGCTTTCACTTTCTTTGATCATCAGGTTTTATGGTACCTTCTGCATTCAGGGGTGACTTTGCAGTCAGTACGACCTTGCCCTGAGGTATTTGAATGTGGTTTTGAGCTGCACCTTTTTCTCAGTATTGAGAAAACGTGGAGCAAATGCTAGATGCAAAATCAGTTTGGTGTAGTGGTTAAGTGTGCGGACTCTAATCTGAAAGAACTGGGTTTGATTCCCTCCTACTCCACTCCTCCACTTGCACCTGGCTGGATGGTCTTGGGCAAGCTGTAGCTCTGATAAGAGCTGTTCTTGAAAAATAGTTTCTGTCAGAAACTCTCTCAGCCCCACCTGCCTCACAGGGGAGGGGAAGGGAGGGGAAGGGAAAGGAGTTTATAAGCCACTCTGAGACACCTTTGGGTAGTGAAGGGCGGGGTATAAATTCAATCTCTTCTTCTTCTTATAACACTGCAAATTGGATTCCACAGAACATTTGCACTTGCCCAAGAGTTCTTGCACAAGTGCAAACACAGGAAAGTCATCATAAGTAGTCCTTGTGCAACTTGACTATGTTCTATTTTGTGTTTCTGCCTGCACAAGACATAGTTCATTTTAGCAACCCCCTTTCCCAATAATGATAATTCTTCAGTCAAATCATATGACACCTGCAGACTGGACTGTAATGATGGCATTAAATAGTCTTTTGATTTTTGTATGCATCAACAGTGATCAGAAATTATTATTTGATCTTAAAGCAATGTCTTGAGCAAACAGAATGGCTCTAAGTAAAATTTATCTTCTGCTGTTGCATTGTGGGGTCCAACCTGTGCATGGTATTTCTGGAAAACACTCTAATTGATGCTCCTTTTTGCTGTCTTCAGAACCTCTTATTTTTTAAATAGAAGGCAACACTAAGTAAAGACACAATTATGCTCTTAAAACTGAGACACTGTCTCATTTTTTTTAAAGAAATACCCCCTAAAATACCAACCAACAATTTTCATGATAAGCTTTCCACTTCATAAAAAGCCTGCAAAATATGAAGACTCCATGGAAATAATGTTTGGGAAACAACCCAAATGAGACAACCAGAAAGGGTCTTATGCATCATATCTAGTGTTGGCCGTGATATGAAAGTGGAAAAAGGCGTTGTAAAAAATTACTACATTCATTCATCTGGTGACTAATCATGAGAAAAATGGAGGACAAGTGCCAAGAGATTAAATATTATTAACAGGTACCCAGAAATGGAAAGAAATATTGCATAAGTTATCATCTTTTCCCCACTTTATTTTCAGACATGGGAAGAATTGGAAGTTGAATTCTCGTTACAGTACATGTGAGTACAAGTTGATGTTACAGAGAATGTACAATTACTAAAAAAAGAGAGAGAGTAATATATCACATTACAAAGAGAGTATATACTGCATTAATATAGTTCTTGTGGAGTAGGGTTGCCAGGTCTCCCTAGCCACTGGCAAGGTATGGGGGCATAGGGTTGCCAGGTTATGGTTGGGAAACACCTGGGGATTTGGGTATTGAGCCTGGGGAGGACAGAGACCTCAGTGAGGTACAATACCATAGAGTCCACCCTCCAAGGCATCCATTTTCTCCAGGGGAACTGATCTTTGTAGTCTGGAGATGAACTGTAATTCCAGGGGATCTGCAGGTCTCACTTGGAGGCTGAAACCCCTAGCCCTCATGCAAGGTAAAGGGAAAAAACTAGAAATCTGAGGCCTGGAAGGGATTAGCAGAGGAGCTTTTGTAGCCTTGCACTTATCATTTAGGTGTGTATGTGAAGGACACAGGTGTTGAGTAGAGTGAGTATGTGATGTCTGGACTGTGGGTCTGCTTGAAATTCTGACCTTGTTGAGTGGCTGGGGGTTTCAGTGGCTGTTTCTGCAGGTGAGTCACCTTGAGGCATAGGTGAGAGTCAGAATGATGTGCAGCTGCTTTTCAGCGGAATGGCTGATCCTGTGACTGCAGCTGGGGGGAAAGTTGACATAATTAAAAACTTGGCAGGATTTTGAAAATCTGAAGCTAAATGATAATTTGTGCTGATAAGGAAGAATGAGGTGAAGCTTTATAATGTTCAAATAAACCTGAAGTTTAACAGATTAATATCTTCTTTTACCCAAAATGCAATAATGGGGCATGATGATGTCCTCATTCAAGGGAAGCAAAGAGTATAGATGTGGAGTCACATGCAGCCTGCCTCTGTGCCAGTCCTAGCCTTGGTCTGTTCAGGCATGCAGCCCTCACTAGGGTGCAGGGGTGGATCTACTACAAAACTAATGAAGCTGAAGCTGAAGGGGCCCTGAAGCAACTTTTTTCTTTAATGTAAATTTTTCAACAAAATTGATGGAGTTTAATTTTTTTTAATTAAAATAAGGCTATTTTCGTGACGGAATTATGAGACAATGGGTTGAAGTACTTAATATTAACCTTAGAATATGCTCTAATACCCATTTCATATGGCCTCAAAATGTCCCTGTAATTGTTCAGATTTCAACATTTTCTCGGGGGCCTGCAGCACCCGAACTCTTAGTTGTATGGGCTCACTGAGTTTGCCAGAATATATTCATAGCCTACATTTTGGCCCGTTTTCAAGGGCTCCACCCCACCACCATCATTCTCTGCCATTTGGGTCTCGAGGTCTTTGCAAGGGCAGCAAGGCCCTTTGAACCTTGTTGGATGGTAGAGAAGGGGCCCCCATAACAGTTTGAGCTTCATGATCCCAAAAATGCAGGTCCACCACTGCTGGTAGGGCTGCCAAATCCCCCCGGGGGGTGGACTTCCCCCCGCTTTAGAGGCCCGATTACTGCCCTGGCAGAATCGGGCCCCGGGGGAAACCCGACCCCTGCGTGCACGTCACAGGGAAGTGACATCATGACGCCGGGCATGCTGGGGGCAGGGTGCGTGCACGCTCCGGTAGCCACCCCAGAGTCCCCCGCCGGCGAGGTAAGTCCGATTTGGCAACCCTAACTGCTGGGATGTCTGTTCCCTATGAGTCCTCAGCTTGTGGGCTGTCTATACTGTGGCCTCTGAAGGGTCAAGTTAGCAATATTGCTACTGCCCTGGTTCCAAGTATTTCAAAATGTTCTAAAATTTAGAGTTGGTAGAATATAAATTTGAGTTTTTCCAAGCTAATTAAAAACCTGCATTAAACATTTTCTAAAATCTGTTTCATTGTATTTTGGGACAGGAAAATAACATATGAACCCACTTTATGCT
>NW_015164239.1:341656-346668 GCF_001447785.1 Gekko japonicus
TAAAGTTTTAAGGATGCATTTAGGGAATTAGCCTGACGATATTTAGAAGTGTGGTCTTTGAGATGTCAAATAGAATGAAAGCAAAACATGCATGAATTGCAAGGAAAGCCTTTGAGAGACAGAGGTCAAATATGGTATTCTTTAAACACCAACAATACTTTAATGAGGGGGAAAGTATCCAGCCTGCATTTATATCAGTATACAGAATGATCTCACTTTTATCCGTTTCACTATATATACATGCATTGGGGAAGTACGATTGCCCAGTTTCCTATCATTTGTATACCATGCAGAGAACAAATCATTTCTGCAAAGACCTACACTGTGCCATTTCTTTTCCTACATAAAAGTTGTATTCATGAAGGAAAAGCATTGGAAATGGCTGGAAACATGCCTCAGATGCTTTTGAGATTATGACATGTATTTTTGGACATCTATTTGTACATTGTTTTAAAACACCAGAAGAAAACACTGTGTTGTAAGGCAAAGTGCTACAAGCCAGCACTGCAGAGCCACTCAGTTCAGCTTAAGGTTGCCAAAGGGCATTGAGATCAGCAGACAAGAATCTCCTGGTGGTTCCCGGCCCCAAAGATATCCGGCTGACCTCGACCAAGGCGAGGGCTTTCTCAGCCTTGGCCCCAGTCTGGTGGAACTCTCTGCTGAATGACATTCGTGCCCTGTCTGATCTATTAAAGTTCCGCAGGGCATGCAAGGCAGAGATGTTCCGCCAGGCCTTCGGTTGAGGCCAGCGACGGTTCCTTTACATCTGCCCAGCACCCTCCCCTCCCCCCCCCGGAAAATCTGAATGCTAGATATGCCATCTTGTTCTTAAAATGTTTAAATACCCATGCTGAATGTTTTATATTGAATTCTGTAGTTTTAATTGGTTTTAAAATTGTATTGGATTTTATGCTGTTGTAAACTGCCCTGAGCCCCACAAAAGTGGGGAAGGACGGCTAAGAAATTGAATGAAATAAATAATAATAAATAAATTACCTCAATCTGGTGGGGGGTGGGAGGGAGCTTTCCAGGAGTGAGGGGCAGGGAGACATTGCCATGTGTGACGTCCCCAATGTGATGACATCATACAGAAGTGATATAACCATGCCAGGGATGGCATGTGGTGATGCTCTGGTTTTTGAACAAACTCTATGGTAAAACTGGGCTCAAACAATAGAGTTTTGCCTGCAAACCAGAGTGTTGCCATGTGATGTCCCAGCATGATGACATCACTTCCATGTGATGTCATCATGTTGGGGACATCACGTGGGGTTGTGGCTGTTGGGGGTGTGACTTTCGCCACTGGCCAGCTAGCTGGTGGTAGGCAGGAGCCTGCAAAAATGGGGGATTCCTCAATCCCACTTGGGGACTGGCAACCCTAGCACAGCTGGGTTGGCAATGGGCACTGGCTCGCTCACTGTATCATCCCCCAAACTAGAAGCAGTGCAGGAGGAGACAGTTGGTGAGCTGACACAAAGTACTGTGGCTGAAGGGGTCTGGGCCAAGCAGCTGCTGAGATTTGGATGGAGTTGCTGGGGTGGGCTTGGCTCTGCTTGCTTCTGGCCACCAGTGGCCTTCAACAGCAGTAGCCTACTGGGAAATTTCCCTGTCAGCTAAATGGCCAATCCTCCCTTGACACTTCCTAATTAAAAATTGTTAATTTAAAGTATATGAAAAAAATCCAACACAAAAATTACAATGTACAAAGAAATAACAAATATTTCCAGTTTTGTTGCTGGCTCACTTCTGAGTCTTGGAGATGAAACAAATAGTAGCTACTGACTGAAAAACTATGTCGCTTGCTGAATCACGGTGCTGCAAAATGCAACAGCAGCAACATTAAAATGATTGAAAGAAGCAGAAGTAAACAACCGTGGGAAGCATAAAACAGCAAACACTGTTAAAACAATTCATCTGTTAAAAATCCTGGAAGCAAACATGCCGTAACGACAGTTTAAAAAGTAAACTGCTATGTGAATAATACTAAGAATGGTAGCAACTGAAGCACCCCTAGAGATGGTGTCTTATTCCAGTGGCCAATAAAAAGAAACCAAATTACCTTTGGTTTAAACCACAGTAAAATTATTACATGATAATGATTGTTGCATGTTATCACAACATTACATCTGGAATACATCATGATTACCTATAGTATTCCCTTTGGCCAGTATAAAACCTGAGTCTTTGTTGTCAGTGTACCAAAGTCATAGTATGTGAGCCACATAATTGCTACTGACCATTTGGGGCAGCTGTACCAAAGGCTGGTCCACAGAATGCTTTTATTATTATTTA
Organism: Gekko japonicus; assembly: GCF_001447785.1. Taxonomy (NCBI): domain Eukaryota; kingdom Metazoa; phylum Chordata; class Lepidosauria; order Squamata; family Gekkonidae; genus Gekko; species Gekko japonicus. Next base: position 343,949 of record NW_015164239.1, read on the forward strand.
TTTATTACTTTCGATTTATATCTTGCCTTTCCCACACAGGCAGGCTCAAGGCGGCGTGCAACGGGTTAAAAATACAATAAAACACAGATGCATAAGTGCAATACTCTAAAATTCACATTTAAAAAATATACATATACTTTTGCCATCAACAACCGAGTCAAGAAACTCTATATGTAGGCCAGGTCTGCTCAAGGGCGACAACTGATGCCCCTGAACGCAGTGGTGGAGGAGGTGAGTTCCTTTTTATTTAGGTAGTTGATTGGTGTGTTTTGTACTCATGTAATGCCTGTTGTGTTTCATTAATACTGATGATTTCTATTTTTGCTATTAGGGCCCACAGAAATGTACGTCGGGTGGCTCCTGCTGCAACTAACACTAACACAAGTTTTCTGACTTCAGCATCACGTTGGGTCAGTTGGTTCCGCAGAATCGACATTCCCAGACCTCCTGGCTTTTGATGAAGCACATAAGATATTAAATGGTACCTCACATTTCTAATTTGTCTAAATAATCTTTAAAGGCATGAAGCTGTCCTTTCCCTGAATTGGTTCTTTGGAGCTGAACTACGAGGTTAAGTGGTTCACTTAAACAGCAGGTAACAGGTGGCATGGAATGTATCATGTGAACACTGCTGACCAAACTGGTTGTATGGTGGCCTCCTTCCACTGCTCAGATAAATGAAGAACCACTGTGCACTGAACTAATGGAACTGTGACATAGCAGAGCTGCTTGCACTGAGTGAACACTAGATCCACAAAAGTCCAGATGGATGGCAGAATTTTTATGAATGATTCTCTTTTAATTTCACATCTCATTTTCTTTCAGGCAAGTTTGGATCTAAACACTTTTATGTATATCTAAATCAGCAACAAGAAGAAAGTAGCAATAAAAGAAAAAAGTACAGAAATAATGTAAATAAATGTATAAAAGATATATGACCATAAAGAAAGGTTAAATTTGATTGTATGTGTTTTTATTTAATTCAATAAATTGTCTGAAGTTTTAAAAATTCTGTTTTAGCATTAGTATTGTTTTTCTTGTTTTCTTGCATTTTCATTATCACGTTGGGATGAAGTCACGTTTATTTTATTATCCTGGCCATGTTATTTCCCCCCTAGCCTTTAAACCTGTTCCAGCTTTCCACTAAAGTGAAATAAATGCATTCATTTTGGTGGAAATGCTCCATATTCAAGCCACTGTAGACACAGGCAGAGATGAAATCTCACAGGACTCTCACAAGGATCAGCAGCATTGGAAGCTGATGAAATAAGGTGTTCATGTTGGGCCCAGTGTGAATTTGCCTGGAGCATTTTTAGTCATGGTTGCTTTTGTTAGAACAACTCTTAAAAACACTTCTGAAGAAGCACTTAAAAACACTTCTGAAATAACTCCAGGCTTTTCTTGCTGTAATTCAGAGGGAGATAGGGCAAAGCTAAACTGGTTTCTTTTGTAATTATAGCTTGTCAGCAGATTGCATAGTCTAGATAACATCCCACAATCTGCCACTTTTTGTTATCATAGTATAGTTTAGACTTTTATTTCAATAGAACTTTAAAACTCATGATTTATGGCCCTAACACTTAATTACATTAAAGGATTTCTCTCTCTCTCTCTCTCTCTCTCTCTGAACACAACATCACATTTATTGGAAGCTAAATTCTGTGTTCTTTTACAATAAAATTAAAACTCCAACTCTCTGCTTCTGAACAAATATGTACACATCCTCACCAAATTCTCATCTGTTTTGAACACTACAACATTCAAAAATCCTTTAAAATAAGCTCTGTTGTTTTGCAATTCCTGGTCAATCTGGGTAATTATTTGGGGTCTCCTTACACTAAGTGAAATGTGAATCCCCTGCCAAACTTGCATTCATCTGACCTGGGACTCACCTTAAAACTGTGGTGGTGGTGGGGAGTTAACTGTGGAGTGCAGTGTGGCGGCAGCAAAGACTTCAGCTTTCCCTCCCTTCCCTCCTGCTCCACTTTTACTGGAAAAAAATTGCCATGGAGGGGAGGGCTGCCAATGGGAACACACATATAACTGTCAGTGAGACAAATCACCCCCCCTGCCATTGTTTTCCAGTGAAAAGTGGTGCAGGATGGAAAGGAGGGGAGGACGAACCCTCTCCTGCCACATCATCATGCTCTGGAGCCAATTTGCCCCCCACATCTTATGTGAGACATGAAATGCGAGATGGGTTGTGGGAACTCTCCTGAATTGTATTTCATGTGTCGCGCAAGGAGACCCTTAATCCATGGGTGGGTTGTGGTTTTCAGGCAGCTTGGGAACATACGTATTCAAAGGAATTTCACCATGTACAATAACAATTTGAAGCTGACTATGTTACCTTTTTAAAGACTACCTTGTACAGTTCAAAGGAACACAAGGAGTTGCCATGCTGAGACAAACCAGAAAAATACTGTTTTTTTCTTGGCAACAGTGTACTGATGAGATGAAATGGGCAAAAGTGTGGAATATATGCACTTTACTATTTTTGCTTTGCTTTTCATTTTTACAATAGCAACAATGGGCTATTTATTGTATTGATCTTACATCTATTGCACTTCTAATGTCAGTAGGCACATTTATTTGTTTATTTCAAGTATTTATAAGCCTGCCTCCCTCCACACATTGGGACCCAAGGCAAGTAACAACTGATAACAATATACAATAAATATCATGCACATGAAAACCCACAGTAAACTAAAACAACTTTG